>NC_043971.1:5893152-6193152 GCF_902148855.1 Sphaeramia orbicularis
TTATGAACGTGAAATAAACGTGTCGTCGCGTGACGCGTTATGAACGTGTCATAAACGTGTCGTCGCATTTTGTGGCGTGACGCGTTATAAATGTGTCATAAACGTGTCGTCACGTGACACGTTATAAACGTGTCGTCGCGTGACGTGTTATAAACGTATCATAAACGTGTCGTCGCGTGACGCGTTAGAAACGTTTAATAAACGTGTCGTCGTGTGACGCGTTATAAACATGTCATAAGCGTGTCGTCGCGTGATGCATTATGAACATGTAATAAACCTGTTGTCGCGTGACACGTTATAAACATGTCATAAACATGTCGTCGTGTGACGCGTTATAAACGTTTCATAAACGTGTCGTCGCGTGACGCGTTATAAACGTGTCATAAACGTGTCGTCGCGTGACTCGTTATAAACGTGTCATAAACGTGTCGTCACGTGACGCGTAATAAACATGTCATGAACGTGTCGTCGCGTGACGCATAATAAACGTGTCATAAACGTGTCGTCGCGTGACGCGTTATAAACATGTCATAAACGTGTCATAAACGTGTCGTCGCGTGACGTGTTATAACCGTGTCATAAACGTGTCGTCGAGTGACGCGTTATGAACATGTAATAAACGTGTCGTCGCGTGACACATTTTAAACGTGTAATAAACTCGTCGTCGCGTGACACGTTATGAACGTGTCAAACGTGTCGTCGCGTGACGCGTTATGAACGTGTCAAACGTGTCGTCGCGTGACGCGTTATGAACATGTAATAAACGTGTCGTTGCATGACACGTTATGAACATGTATTAAACGTGTCGTCGCGTGACGTGTTATGAACGTGTAATAAACATGTCGTCGCGTGATGTATTTTAAACGTGAAATAAATGTGTCGTCGCGTGACGCGTTAGAAACGTGTAATAAACGTGTCGTCGCATGACGCATTTTAAATGTGTAATAAACGTGTCGTCGCGTGACGCGTTATGAACATGTCATAAACGTGTCGTCGCGTGACGCGTTATGAACGTTTAATAACCGTGTCGTCGCGTGACGTATTTTAAACGTGTAATAAACGTGTCGTCACGTGACGTGTTATGAACATGTCATAAACGTGTCGTCGCGTGACGCGTTATAAACATGTCATAAACGTGCCGTCACGGGACGCGTTACACATACGCCATAAACGTGTCGTTGCGTGACGCGTTATAACGTGTCTAAACGTGCCGTCGCGTGACGCGTTATAAATATGCCATAAACGTGTCGTTGCGTGACGCGTTATAAATGTGTCATAAACGTGCCGTCACGGGACGCGTTACACATACGCCATAAACGTGTCGTTGCGTGACGCGTTATAAACGTGTCATAAACGTGCCGTCGCGTGACGCGTTATAAATATGCCATAAACGTGTCGTTGCGTGACGCGTTATAAATGTGTCATAAACGTGTCGTTGCGTGACGCGTTATAAACGTGTCATAAACGTGCCGTCGCGTGACGCGTTATAAACTTGTCGTCGCGTGACGCGTTATAAACGTGTCATAAACGTGTCGTCGCGTGACGCGTTATAAACATGTCATAAACGTATCGTCGCGTGACACGTTATAAACGTGTCGTCGCGTGGCGCGTTATAAATGTGTCATAAACGTGCCGTCACGGGACGCGTTATACATACGCCATAAACGTGTCGTTGCGTGACGCGTTATAAACGTGTCATAAACGTGCCGTCGCGTGACGCGTTATAAATATGCCATAAACGTGTCGTTGCGTGACGCGTTATAAATGTGTCATAAACGTGCCGTCACGGGACGCGTTACACATACGCCATAAACGTGTCGTTGCGTGACGCGTTATAAACGTGTCATAAACGTGCCGTCGCGTGACGCGTTATAAATATGCCATAAACGTGTCGTTGCGTGACGCGTTATAAATGTGTCATAAACGTGTCGTTGCGTGACGCGTTATAAACGTGCCGTCGCGTGACGCGTTATAAATATGCCATAAACGTGTCGTTGCGTGATGCGTTATATACGTGTCATAAACGTGCCGTCACGGGACGCGTTATACATACGCCATAAACGTGTCGTTGCGTGACGCGTTATAAACGTGTCATAAACGTGTCGTTGCGTGACACGTTATAAACGTGTCATAAACGTGTCGTTGCGTGACGCGTTATAAACTTGTCGTCGCGTGACGCGTTATAAACGTGTCATAAATGTGTCGTCGCGTGATGCGTTATAAACGTGTTGAAAACGTGTCGTCACGTGACGCGTTACAAACGTGTCATAAACGTGTCGTCGCGTGACGCGTTATAAACGTGTAATAAACGTGTCGTCGCGTGACGCGTTACGAACGTGTAATAAACGTGTCGTCGCGTGACCCGTTACGAACATGTAATAAACGTGTCGTCGCGTGACGCGTTATGAACATGTAATAAACGTGTCGTCGCGTGACGCATTTTAAACGTGTAATAAACGTGGCGTAGCGTGACGCGTTATGAACGTGTCATAAACGTGTCGTCGCGTGACGCGTTATGAACGTTTAATAACCGTGTCGTCGCGTGACGTATTTTAAACGTGTAATAAACGTGTCGTCACGTGACGTGTTATGAACATGTCATAAACGTGTCGTCGCGTGACGCGTTATAAACATGTCATAAACGTGCCGTCACGGGACGCGTTACACATACGCCATAAACGTGTCGTTGCGTGACGCGTTATAAACGTGTCATAAACGTGCCGTCGCGTGACGCGTTATAAATATGCCATAAACGTGTCGTTGCGTGACGCGTTATAAATGTGTCATAAACGTGCCGTCACGGGACGCGTTACACATACGCCATAAACGTGTCGTTGCGTGACGCGTTATAAACGTGTCATAAACGTGCCGTCGCGTGACGCGTTATAAATATGCCATAAACGTGTCGTTGCGTGACGCGTTATAAATGTGTCATAAACGTGTCGTTGCGTGACGCGTTATAAACGTGTCATAAACGTGCCGTCGCGTGACGCGTTATAAATATGCCATAAACGTGTCGTTGCGTGATGCGTTATAAACGTGTCATAAACGTGCCATCACGGGACGCGTTATACATACGCCATAAACGTGTCGTTGCGTGACGCGTTATAAACGTGTCATAAACGTGTCGTCGCGTGACGCGTTATAAACATGTCATAAACGTGCCGTCGCGTGACGCGTTATAAACTTGTCGTCACGTGACGCGTTATAAACGTGTCATAAACGTGTCGTCGCGTGACGCGTTATAAACATGTCATAAACGTATCGTCGCGTGACACGTTATAAACGTGTCGTCGCGTGGCGCGTTATAAATGTGTCATAAACGTGCCGTCACGGGACGCGTTATACATACGCCATAAACGTGTCGTTGCGTGACGCGTTATAAACGTGTCATAAACGTGCCGTCGCGTGACGCGTTATAAATATGCCATAAACGTGTCGTTGCGTGACGCGTTATAAATGTGTCATAAACGTGCCGTCACGGGACGCGTTACACATACGCCATAAACGTGTCGTTGCGTGACGCGTTATAAACGTGTCATAAACGTGCCGTCGCGTGACGCGTTATAAATATGCCATAAACGTGTCGTTGCGTGACGCGTTATAAATGTGTCATAAACGTGTCGTTGCGTGACGCGTTATAAACGTGCCGTCGCGTGACGCGTTATAAATATGCCATAAACGTGTCGTTGCGTGATGCGTTATAAACGTGTCATAAACGTGCCGTCACGGGACGCGTTATACATACGCCATAAACGTGTCGTTGCGTGACGCGTTATAAACGTGTCATAAACGTGTCGTTGCGTGACACGTTATAAACGTGTCATAAACGTGTCATTGCGTGACGCGTTATAAACTTGTCGTCGCGTGACGCGTTATAAACGTGTCATAAATGTGTCGTCGCGTGATGCGTTATAAACGTGTTGAAAACGTGTCGTCACGTGACGCGTTACAAACGTGTCATAAACGTGTCGTCGCGTGACGCGTTATAAACGTGTAATAAACGTGTCGTCGCGTGACGCGTTACGAACGTGTAATAAACGTGTCGTCGCGTGACCCGTTACGAACATGTAATAAACGTGTCGTCGCGTGACGCGTTATGAACATGTAATAAACGTGTCGTCGCGTGACGCATTTTAAACGTGTAATAAACGTGGCGTAGCGTGACGCGTTATGAACGTGTCATAAACGTGTCGTCGCGTGACGCGTTATGAATGTGTAATAAACGTGTCGTCGCGTGAAGCGTTATGAACGTGTAATAAACGTGTCGTCGCGTGAAGCGTTATGAACGTGTCATAAACGTGTCGTCGCGTGAAGCGTTATGAACGTGTCATAAACGTGTCGTCGCGTGACGCGTTATGAATGTGTAATAAACGTGTCGTCGCGTGACGAGTTATGAACGTGTAATCAACGTGTCGTCGCGTGACGCGTTATGAACGTGTAATAAACGTGTCGTCGCGTGACGCGTTATGAACGTGGAATAAACATGTCGTCGCGTGAAGCGTTATGAACGTGTAATAAACGTGTCGTCGCGTGACAAGTTATAAACGTGTAATAAACGTGTCGTCGCGTGACACGTTATGAACGTGTAATAAACGTGTCGTCGTGTGACGCGTTATGAACGTGTAATAAACGTGTCGTCGCGTGACGCGTTATGAACGTGTAATAAACGTGTCGTCGCGTGACGCGTTATGAACGTGTAATAAACGTGTCGTCGCGTGACGCGTTATGAACGTGTAATAAACGTGTCGTCGCGTGACGAGTTATAAACGTGTAATAAACGTGTCGTCGCGTGACGCGTTATGAACGTGTAATAAACGTGTCGTTGCGTGATGCGTTATAAATGTGTCATAAACGTGCCGTCACGGGACGCGTTATACATACGCCATAAACGTGTCGTTGCGTGACGCGTTATAAACGTGTCATAAACGTGTCGTTGCGTGACACGTTATAAACGTGTCATAAACGTGTCGTTGCGTGACTCGTTAAAAACTTGTCGTCGCGTGACGCGTTATAAACGTGTCATAAATGTGTCGTCGCGTGATGCGTTATAAACGTGTTGAAAACGTGTCGTCACGTGACGCGTTACAAACGTGTCATAAACGTGTCGTCGCGTGACGCGTTATAAACGTGTAATAAACGTGTCGTCGCGTGACGCGTTACGAACGTGTAATAAACGTGTCGTCGCGTGACGCGTTACGAACATGTAATAAACGTGTCGTCGCGTGACGCGTTATGAACATGTAATAAACGTGTCGTCGCGTGACGCATTTTAAACGTGTAATAAACGTGGCGTAGCGTGACGCGTTATGAACGTGTCATAAACGTGTCGTCGCGTGACGCGTTATGAACGTGTAATCAACGTGTCGTCGCGTGACGCGTTATGAACGTGTAATAAACGTGTCGTCGCGTGACGCGTTATGAACGTGGAATAAACGTGTCGTCGCGTGAAGCGTTATGAACGTGTAATAAACGTGTCGTCGCGTGAAAAGTTATAAACGTGTAATAACGTGTCGTCGCGTGACACGTTATGAACGTGTAATAAACGTGTCGTCGTGTGACGCGTTATGAACGTGTAATAAACGTGTCGTCGCGTGACGCGTTATGAACGTGTAACAAACGTGTCGTCGCGTGACGCGTTATGAACGTGTAATAAACGTGTCGTCGCGTGACGCGTTATGAACGTGTAATAAACGTGTCGTCGCGTGACGCGTTATGAACGTGTAATAAACGTGTCGTCGCGTGATGCGTTATAAATGTGTCATAAACTTGTCGTCGCGTGACGCCTTATAAACGTGTCATAAACGTGTCGTCGCGTGACGCGTTATAAACGCGTCGTCGCGTGACGCGTTATAAACGTGTCATAAACGTGCCGTCGCGTGACGCGTTATAAATATGCCATAAACGTGTCGTTGCGTGACGCGTTATAAATGTGTCATAAACGTGTCGTCGCGTGACGCGTTATAAACGTGTCATAAACGTGCCGTCGCGTGACGCGTTATAAATATGCCATAAACGTGTCGTCGCGTGACACGTTATGAACATGTAATAAACGAGTCGTCGCGCGACACGTTATGAACATGTAATAAACGTGTCGTCGCGTGACGCGTTTTAAACGTGTAATAAACGTGGCGTAGCGTGACACGTTATGAACATGTCATAAACGTGTCGTCGCGTGACGCGTTATGAACATGTCATAAACGTGTCGTCGCGTGACGTGTTATGAACGTGTAATAAACGTGTTGTCGCGTGACGTATTTTAAAAGTGTAATAAACGTGTCGTCGCGTCATGCGTTATAAACGTGTCATAAACGTGTCGTCGCGTGACGCGTTATGAATGTGTAATAAACGTGTCGTCGCGTGAAGCGTTATGAACGTGTAATAAACGTGTCGTCGCGTGACGAGTTATGAACGTGTAATCAACGTGTCGTCGCGTGACGCGTTATGAACGTGTAATAAACGTGTCGTCGAGTGACGCGTTATGAACGTGGAATAAACGTGTCGTCGCGTGAAGCGTTATGAACGTGTAATAAACGTGTCGTCGCGTGAAAAGTTATAAACGTGTAATAAACGTGTCGTCGCGTGACACGTTATGAACGTGTAATAAACGTGTCGTCGTGTGACGCGTTATGAACGTGTAATAAACGTGTCGTCGCGTGACGCGTTATGAGCGTGTAATAAATGTGTCGTCGCGTGACGCGTTATGAACGTGTAATAAACGTGTCGTCGCGTGACGCGTTATGAACGTGTAATAAACATGTCGTCGCGTGACGAGTTATAAACGTGTAATAAACGTGTCGTCGCGTGACGTGTTATGAACGTGTAATAAACGTGTCGTCGCGTGACGCGTTATGAACGTGTAATAAACGTGTCGTCGCGTGATGCGTTATAAATGTGTCATAAACTTGTCGTCGCGTGACGCCTTATAAACGTGTCATAAACGTGTCGTCGCGTGATGCGTTATAAACGTGTCGTCGCGTGACGCGTTATAAACGTGTCATAAACGTGCCGTCGCGTGACACGTTATAAATATGCCATAAACGTGTCGTTGCGTGACGCGTTATAAATGTGTCATAAACGTGTCGTCGCGTGACGCGTTATAAACGTGTCATAAACGTGCCGTCGCGTGACGCGTTATAAATATGCCATAAACGTGTCGTCGCGTGACGCGTTATGAACATGTAATAAACGAGTCGTCGCGTGACACGTTATGAACATGTAATAAACGTGTCGTCGCGTGACGCGTTTTAAACGTGTAATAAACGTGGCGTAGCGTGACACGTTATGAACATGTCATAAACGTGTCGTCGCGTGACGCGTTATGAACATGTCATAAACGTGTCGTCGCGTGACGTGTTATGAACGTGTAATAAACGTGTCGTCGCGTGACGTATTTTAAAAGTGTAATAAACGTGTCGTCGCGTCATGCGTTATAAACGTATCATAAACGTGTCGTCGCGTGACGCATTATAAACGTGTCATAAACGTGTCGTCGCGTGACGCGTTATAAACGTGTCGTCGCGTGTCGCGTTATAAATGTGTAATAAACGTGTCGTTGCGTGACGCGTTATAAACGTGTCCTAAACGTGCCGTCGCGTGATGCGTTATGAACATGTCATAAACGTGTCGTCTCGTGACGAGTTATGAACATGTCATAAGCGTGTCGTCGCGTGACGCGTTATGAACATGTAATAAACATGTCGTCAGGTGACGCGTTATGAACGTGTAATAAACGTGTCGTCGCGTGACGCGTTATGAACATGTCATAAACGTGTCGTCGCGTGACGCGTTATAAACATGTCATAAGCGTGTCGTCGCATGACGCGTAATAAACGTGTCATAAACGTGTCGTCAAGTGACGCGTTATAAACGTGTCATAAACGTGTCGTCGCGTGACGTGTTATAACCGTGTCATAAACGTGTCGTCGCGTGAAGCTTTATAAACATGTCATAAGCGTGTCATCACGTGACGCCTTATGAACATGTAATAAACGTGTCGTTGCGTGACGCGTTATGAACGTGTAATAAACGTGTCGTCGCGTGACGTATTTTAAACGTGTAATAAACGTGTCGTCGCGTGACGCGTTATGAACATGTCATAAATGTGTCGTCGCGTGACGCGTAATAAACGTGTCATAAGCGTGTCGTCACGTGACGCGTTATGAACATGTAATAAACGTGTCGTCGCGTGACGCGTTATGAACGTGTAATAAACGTGTCATAAGCGTGTCGTCACTTGACGCGTTATGAACATGTAATAAACGTGTCGTCACGTGACGCGTTATGAACATGTCATAAACGTGTCGTCGCGTGACGCGTTATAAACATGTAATAAACGTGTCGTCGCCTGACACGTTATAAACATGTCATAAACGTGTCGTCCCGTGACGCGTAATAAAAATGTCATAAACGTGTCGTGACGCATATAAACATGTCATAAACGTGTCATTGCGTGACGCGTTATAAACATGTCATAACCGTGTCGTCGCGTGACGCATTATAAACGTGTCGTCGCGTGACGCGTTATAAACGTGTCATAAACATGTCGTCGCGTGACGCGTTATAAACGTGTCATAAACGTGTCGTCGCATGACGCATTATAAACGTGTCGATGTGTGACGCGTTATAAACTTGTCATAAACGTGTCGTCGCATGACACGTTATAAACATGTCATGAACATGTCATTGCGTGACGCGTCATAAACGTGTCATAAATGTGTCGTCGCCTGACGCATTATAAATGTGTCATAAACGTGGCGTCGCGTGACGCATTATAAACGTGTCGTCGCGTGACGCGTTATAAACGTGTCATAAACGTGTCGTCGCGTGACGCATTATACACGTGTCGTCGCCTGACGCATTATAAACGTGTCATAAACGTGTCGTCGCGTGACGCGTTGTAAACGTGTAATAAACGTGGCGTAGCGTGACGCGTTATGAACATGTCATAAGCGTGTCGTCGTGTGACACGTTATGAACATGTAATAAACGTGTCGTTGCGTGACGCGTTATAAACATGTAATAAGCGTGTCGTCGCGTGACGCATAATAAACGTGTCATAAACGTGTCGTCAAGTGACGCATTATAAACGTGTCATAAACGTGTCGTCGCGTGACGTGTTATAACCGTGTCATATACGTGTCGTCGCGTGAAGCGTTATAAACATGTAATAAGCGTGTCATCGCGTGACACGTTATGAACACGTAATAAACCTGTCGTTGCGTGACGCGTTATGAACGTGTAATAAACGTGTCGTCACGTGACGTATTTTAAACGTGTAATAAACGTGTCGTCGCGTGACGCGTTATGAACATGTCATAAACGTGTCGTCGCGTGACGCGTTATGAACATGTCATAAACGTGTCATCGCGTGACGCGTTATAAACGTGTCATAAACGTGTCGTCGCATGAAGCGTTATAAACATGTCATAAGCGTGTCGTCGCGTGAAGCGTTATGAACATGTAATAAACGTGTCGTCGCGTGACGTGTTATGAACGTGTAATAAACGTGTCATCACGTGAATTATTATGAACATGTAATAAACGTTTCGTCGCGTGACACGTTATAAACATGTAATAAACGTGTCGTCGCGTGACGCGTTATAAACGTGTCATAAACGTGTTGTCGCGTGACGCGTTATGAACATGTAATAAACGTGTCATCGCGTGACGCGTTATGAACATGTAATAAACGTGTCGTCACGTGACGCGTTATAAACATGTCATAAACGTGTCGTCGCGTGACACGTTATGAACATGTAATAAACGTGTCGTCGCGTGACGCGTTATGAACGTGTAATAAACGTGTCGTCGCGTCACGCATTTTATAAATGTAATAAACGTGTCGTCGCGTGATACGTTATGAACATGACATAAACGTGTCGTCGCGTGACGCGTTATGAACATGTAATAAACGTGTCGTCGCATGACACGTTATGAACATGTAATAAACGTGTCGTCGCGTGACGTGTTATGAACGTTTAATAAACATGTCGTCGCGTGATGTATTTTAAACGTGAAATAAATGTGTCGTCGCGTGACGCGTTATAAACGTGTCATAAACGTGTCTTCGCGTGACGCGTTATAAACGTGTCATAAACGTGTCGTCGCGTGACGCTTAAAAAAAGTGTCATAAACGTGTCGTCGTGTGACGCGTTATAAACATGTCATAAACGTGTCGTCGCGTTACGCGTTATAAACGTGTCATAAACGTGTTGTCACGTGACACGTTATAAACGTGTCGTCGCGTGACGCGTTATAAATGTGTCATAAACGTGTCGTTGCGTGACGCGTTATAAACGTGTCATAAATGTGTCGTCGCGTGACGCACTATGAATATGTAATAAACCTGTCGTTGCGTGACGCGTTATGAACGTGTAATAAACGTTTCGACGCGTGACGTATTTTAAACGTGTAATAAACATGTTGCCGCGTGACGCGTTATGAACATGTCAAACGTGTCGTCGCGTGACGCGTAATAAACGTGTCATAAGCGTGTCATCGCGTGACGCGTTATGAACATGTAATAAACGTGTCGTCGCGTGACGCGTTATGAACGTGAAATAAACGTGTCGTCGCGTGACGCGTTATGAACGTGTCATAAACGTGTCGTCGCATGTTGTGGCGTGACGCGTTATAAATGTGTCATAAACGTGTCGTCGCATGACACGTTATAAACGTGTCATAAACGTGTCATCGCGTGACGTGTTATAAACGTATCATAAACGTGTCGTCGCGTGACGCGTTAGAAACGTTTAATAAACGTGTCGTCGTGTGACGCGTTATAAACATGTCATAAGCGTGTCGTCGCGTGACGCATTATGAACATGTAATAAACCTGTTGTCGCGTGACGCGTTATAAACATGTCATAAACATGTCGTCGCGTGACGCGTTATAAACGTTTCATAAACGTGTCGTCGCGTGACGCGTTATAAACGTGTCATAAACGTGTCGTCGCGTGACGCGTTATAAACGTGTCATAAACGTGTCGTCGCGTGACGTGTCATAAATATGTCATGAACGTGTCGTCACGTGACACGTTATGAACATGTGATAAACGTGTCGTTGCGTGACTCGTTATAAACGTGTCATGAACGTGTCGTCGCGTGACGCATAATAAACGTGTCATAAACGTGTCGTCGCGTGACGCGTTATAAACGTGTCATAAACGTGTCATAAACGTGTCGTCGCGTGACGTGTTATAACCGTGTCATAAACGTGTCGTCGAGTGACACGTTATGAACATGTAATAAACGTGTCGTTGCGTGACGCGTTATGAACATGTAATAAACGTGTCGTTGCATGACACGTTATGAACATGTATTAAACGTGTCGTCGAGTGACGTGTTATGAACGTGTAATAAACATGTCGTCGCGTGATGTATTTAAACGTGAAATAAATGTGTCGTCGCGTGACGCGTTACAAACATGTCAAACGTGTCGTTGCGTGACACGTTAGAAACGTGTAATAAACGTGTCGTCGCATGACGCATTTTAAATGTGTAATAAACGTGTCGTCGCGTGACGCGTTATGAACATGTCATAAACGTGTCGTCGCGTGACGCGTTATGAACGTTTAATAACCGTGTCGTCGCGTGACGTATTTTAAACGTGTAATAAACGTGTCGTCACGTGACGTGTTATGAACATGTCATAAACGTGTCGTCGCGTGACGCGTAATAAACATGTCATAAACGTGTCGTCACGTGACGTGTTATAACCGTGTCATAAACGTGTCGTCGCGTGAAGCGTTATAAACATGTCATAAGCGATTCGTCGCGTGACACGTTATGAACATGTAATAAACGTGTCGTCGCATGACGCGTTATGAACGTGTAATAAACGTGTCGTCGCGTGACGCATTTTAAATGTGTAATAAACGTGTCGTCGCGTGACACGTTATGAACGTGTCATAAACGTGTCGTCGCGTGATGCTTTATGAACATGTAATAAACATGTCATCGCGTGACACGTTATGAACGTGTCATAAACGTGTCGTCGCGTGACGCCTTATGAACATGTATTAAACGTGTCGTCGCGTGACGTGTTATGAACGTGTAATAAACATGTCGTCGCATGATGTATTTTAAACGTGAAATAAATGTGTCGTCACGTGACGCGTTATAAACATGTCATAAACGTGTCGTTGCGTGACACGTTAGAAACGTGTAATAAACGTGTCGTCGCGTGACGCGTTATAAACATGTAATAAGCGTGTCGTCGCGTGACGCGTTATGAACATGTAATAAACGTGTCGTCGCGTGACGCGTTATGAACGTGTAATAACCATGTCGTCGCGTGATGTATTTTAAACGTGAAATAAATGTCGTCGCGTGACGCGTTATAAACATGTCATAAACGTGTCGTTGCATGACACGTTAGAAACGTGTAATAAATGTGTCGTCGCGTGACGCGTTATAAACATGTAATAAGCGTGTCGTCGCGTGACGCGTTATGAACATGTAATAAACGTGTCGTCGCTTGACGCGTTATGAACGTGTAATAACCATGTCGTCGCGTGACGTATTTCAAACGTGTAATAAACGTGTCGTCACGTGACGTGTTATGAACATGTCATAAACGTGTCGTCACGTGACGCGTAATAAACATGTCATAAACGTGTCGTCGCGTGACGCGATATAAACGTGTCATAAACGTGTCGTCGCGTGACGCGTTATAAACGTGTCATAAACGTGTCGTCGCGTCACGCGTTATAAACGTGTCGTCGCCTGACGCGTTATAAACGTGTCATAAACATTTTGTCGCGTGACGCATTATAAACGTGTCATAAACGTGTCATCGCGTCACGCGTTATAAACGTTTCGTCGCCTGACGCGTTATAAACGTGTCATAAACATTTTGTCGCGTGACGCGTTATAAACGTGTCATAAATGTGTCGTCGTGTGACGCGTAATAAACATGTCATAAACGTGTAACATACATACATACATACAAAGACATACATACATACAAACATACAAACATACATACATACATACACATCCATACATACAAACATACATACATACATACATACATACATACAAACATACAAACATACATACATACATACATACATACACATACATACATACAAACATACATACATACATACATACACATACATACATACAAACATACATACATACAAACATACAAACATACATACATACATACATACAAACATACATACATACATACATACATACATACATACATACATACACATACATACATACAAACATACATACATACATAAACATACATACATACATACATACATACATACATACATACATACATACATACATACACATACATACAAACATACATACATACATACACATACATACATACATACATACATACATACATACATACATACATACAAACATACATACATACAAACATACAAACATACATACATACATACATACATACATACATACAAACATACATACAAACATACATACAAACATACAAACATACAAACATACATACATACATACACATACATACATACATACATACATACATACATACATACACATACATACATACATACATACATACAAACATACAAACATACAAACATACATACATACAAACATACATACAAACATACATACATACAAACATACATACAAACATACAAACATACAAACATACATACATACATACATACATACATACATACATACAAACATACATACAAACATACAAACATACATACATACATACATACAAACATACATACATACATACAAACATACATACATACATACATACATACATACATACAAACATACATACATACAAACATACATACATACATACAAACATACATACATACATACAAACATACATACATACATACATACATACATACATACATACAAACATACATACATACAAACATACATACAAACATACAAACATACATACATACATACACATACATACATACATACATACACATACATACATACATACATACACACAGACCCAAGTGGAACAATCAGGGAAGGGAAGCAAAGACACCAGACATGACACAAGAGGAGAACTTAACAAAATAAAACAGGAAATGACAGACAAGACAGACAAAACAGGCAGAAGTCCGGGTACTGGTGTGACACAAAAAATAACAATTAACAATTGATTTCCACTCAAGAACCAGTCAACAACAGCACAGTTACAGTAATGGTCTGAATGTCAGTGTATGGGATGATGCATGAGCGTCCACTGTGTTGGCTGATATGGAACTAAAACAACTAAACCCATGAATATACAAGAGAACAGCTGGAGAAGAACTGTCCACTGGAGTGACCACTACGCATGAAAGGGTTAAAAATAAATGGAAGAGACTTGATATTTATTTCTTTATTCATAATTTGTAATATACTAAATTTTTTAGCTTAAGACATAAAATGCAGAACAAAACATTTTTCACAATTAAAATATTATATAACTTTATTAGGATGTTATAAAATCATCACATACATGTAACAACATCACAGTAAAACATCAACGTAAACTTCAAACAGTGACATAAGACGGAAAACAGATTGTGTTCGACAAAACAAGTGACATCATAAAGTGAATCAAATGGCTGGTCCCTTTACTTGAGGACCAGACCGTGGCGTCCTTATCCTTATCGTGGGCGTGACGGAATGGGCGGGGCTGTGCTGGTGAATCTGGACGGGGGTCTCTGAGGAAGCGCTCGGGTCGGGCAGGATATGTAGCGCTCATGCAGCACCTTCTCTGGAGCCCTACGGAACAGAGCACACGTGTTCAGTAAACGGGCGTTGAACCGTGACCCGTAGGCTCCGAGCGTCAACAAATAAAAATAAAAAAAGGAACAAGTGCAAAAAGGCAGAAGTTATAAATAACATTCCAGTAACAGGTCATTATCAGCACTTTCATTAACACACAGTAGCTGCTAATAAGAGGAATCTAACTTTCCCATCAGAAAAGAAATATTATCAGACTTACATTATCAGAATCTGAAAGACAAAGTATTGTTCCTTTGCAACACAGCTACAGTTTTATGCTTAACACTTCACTGGGCAAGTACCAAGGGTTTAAGAGTTTTGGACTTTTCATTATAGTTTAGTTTTATTTAGTTTTGACTTTTTTTTCTCTAATTCTGTTAGTTTTAATTAGTTTTTAGAGCAGGTTTGTCAGTTTTTTTTAGTTGTTTTATCTGTTTATCTTCTATCTATTTATCTGATTTTTTTTTTTTTGTTTTTCTCATGCCTATACTTTTTATTGCTTCTGCTTTAATGCTTTTAATGTTTTATGTAAAGCACTTTGAATTGACTTGTACATGAAATGTGCTATAGAAATAAACCTGCCTTGCCTTTTATTAGTTTTTGTTATTTTCTAAATGCTCAGTTTCAGTTTAGTTTTTGTTTCTTTATATCTTTTATCTTCTTCACCGTCGAATTCAGATAAATCCCAGACTGGACTCTGCTGCTTTCTCCCAACTTTAGTCTGCATGTTTCCAGGTAGAGTGGGGACGAAAAGACGACTGGAAACCACAAGTGACAAAGTTAAATATCATATGTGTCAGCAGCTAAAATTGCTTGAGGGAAATAAATCGATTTCGTATAAATCTGACATTGACAAAGACGAAAACTAAGGGAATTTTAGCTGTAATTTTTATCCGTTTTAGTTAGTTTTGTAAGCACACAATACAGTTTCAGTTAGTTATCGTTTTTTTTATTATAGTTTTTATTTATTTCAGTTAATAAAAATGTTTTTACAAGTCTAGTTTTTGACATTTCGTTAGTTTTCGCTAACGATAATAACCTTGGCAAGTACAACATCATACCATACCATACCATACCATACCATACCATACCAACTTATTTAAAAAGCACTTTAAGAACTTTACAGCTGGCCAAAGTGTTGTACACAAATCATAAAACAAGGAATTAAATAAGTAAATATATAAATATGTAAGAAACATCTCACTCATTGATTAAAAGCCAATGAGAAAAGTGCCTATTAAAAGTGACTATTTTTGATAATTTCCATATACGTTACAAGATAGTGCATACCATACCATACCAACTTTATTTATAAAGCACTTTAAGAACTTTACAGCTGGCCAAAGTGCCGTACACAAATCATAAAACAAGGAAATAAATAAGTAAATAAGTCAGTAAGAACAGTGATAACACAGGGTGGAAAGCAGGCAAAGAACAACAAAACACAACCATCATAAAAACAAAGACAAATTAAAATCTGATAAAAACAGCATAGGAAATAAATAAATACATACATACATACATACATACATACATGAAGAAGCATCTCACTCATTGATTAAAAGCCAATGAGAAAAAGTGCCTATTAAAAGTGACTGTTTTTGGTCATTTCCGCATACATTATGAGACAGTGACATCATCAGTCCCAGTGTGGACAGTGAGTCACCAGTCCCAGGTCCAATGTGGTCTACAGGGTCTGTCAGGTCCACCTCTGCATGGGCGTTTTATTGAGTTTAAGAAGAAGAAGGAAGTTGAACTAAAGCTGTAACAGAAACACTTCATCCTCCAGCTCATATGGTCTGTTCTCTCTGCTCAGGAAGGACATAAAAAAAACTGCAAATGTAACTAAAGCTTTTAGACCAGAGGCGTCAAAGTCATTTTAGTTCAGGGGCCACATTTAAGCCAAATGTGATCTGAAGTGGGCCGGACCAGTGAAATAATAATATAATAATATAGAAATAATGTCAACTCCAAACTTTAATCTATGTTTTAGAGCAAAAAAAGTAAAATTATGTGATGAAAATGTTTATATCTACTAACTATCCTGTAAAATAATGTGAATAACATGAACAAACGGAAATATCTGAAGAAAACTGAGTGTGAATTGAGTCTATATATGTGTATTTGTTTTTATTAGTGGGGGGGTGGTGGGGGGGGTGGGGTTATACTTTGTGTGTCACAAAATCTTGTATCATAAATTGTGAATTTCTTTCTTCTTTTTTTTTTTTTTTACCTCCGCCAAGGGGGTTATGTTTTCATTGGGGTTTGTTTGTTTGTTTGTTTGTTTGTTTGTTTCTTTCTTTCTTTCTTTCTTTCTTTCTTTCTTTCTTTGCCGGTTAGCAAGATAACTCAAAAAGTTATGGAAAGATTTGGATGAAAATTTCAGGAAATGTTGATACTGGCACAAGGAAGAAATTATTACATTTTGGTGGGGATGGGGGGGTCTTTGCATATGTAAATTACAACTTTCAGATCACAGTGGATCTACAAATACACAAAAACATTTAATAACAGGCAGAACATTGGTAAACTTGCACTTCAGACATTTCAAAATGTTCATATTTGTTCAGGTTATTCATGTTTTTGTGAAATGATAGTTTGTTTTAGTGAAAATACAGTAAAATGGCATGAAAATGTTTACATTTACATTCCCTTGGGGGACTGAGCCTTCGCTGCATCCACCCCCACCCTATGGAACACACTCCCACAAAACATCAGGAACTCAGACTCAATACAAAACTTCAAATCACAACATAAAACTCACCTGTTCAAATGTGCATTTTCTTGAGCCCCTTTGGTCTCTTTGTTCTTTTTGTTTTGTTTGTTTGTGAAACGTTTTTGAGCGTCCAAAAAAGTGCTATCTAAGTGTGATGTATTATTATTATTATTATTATTATTATTATTATTATTATTATTATTATTATTATTACATTTGCAAAGAGAAAAAATTGGAGTTGTGAGTCTTTATAGGTTATTATGAGAGTATTTGACTGATCTGACCCACTTGAGATGAAATTGGTCTGTACGTGGAACCTGAACTAAAATGATTCATATCTTCAGTGTAATTTTTGCGTTTCACAGATTCATCCCAGGGGCCAGACTGGACCCTTTGGCGGGCCGGATTTGGCCCCCGGGCCACATGTTTGACACCCCTGTTTTAGACAAATGAAACAGAGTTAAAAGTATAATATTCAGTTGAGCATATCCATTATCTTCCCTGGTCTGTGCATGCTTCACCTGTTTTAACAGTTTTTTTAACTGTTTGTATCTGTCTTACTTGCTTTCTATTTCTTAACTTCCCTTTTAATCGTATTTATCGTACCCTGCTTGTAGCACTTTGAGGTTTTTAGATAAAAATGTAGCATGCATTACAAATAAAATGTATTATTATTATATAACAGAGAAAGAGTTTAAAGCTGCAGAAAATGAAAAAAAATCTGCTTAGCTGCATTGAATAACTTCATTTCTTTGTCATGTCCCATTTGTCACATTATGTGCAACTGTAAAAAAAAACAACCTAATCGAAGGGAAGCGTTAAATCCTTCAGTCATTTAATCTTATTTACCTTTGACTGAACTCACAGGTTCCCATGTCATTTATCGCTGATGGCACCAAAAGGACGTACATTTAACGATAAGATCAGACAGCGTCAAGAGAACAGGAGGAGTAAAACCCACATCAGCAGATTTTAAGACATGATTTAGAGCATGAAAACAGGTCAAACTGTAGGTGTTTGTTCAGAAACATTCCAACCCTCAGGGGGATTTGGCTTTTTTATCAGACTGAAATCAAATGTCACTTTACCTCTGTACCATGGATTTTTCTTCTCGTAAGTTTAATGTCTTAAGTATCTTTTGATGACATTTGAAAGGTAGTATTTCTACTTTTTTTTTTTTTTTTTTTTTTTTTAAACCTTCTGTTTATTGGTTTTTGTTATTTTTTAACATATAAAAAACCAGAACATAGTTCTGTTGTATGATTCAAAAGTCCAACACACAGACAAACAACAAGTGGAATCCCCTCCCCCCCCCCCCCCCCCCCGGCACACATCCCATCCAAATCACAGGAAAGATAAAAATAAATAAATAAACAGTAAATAAATACAAAATAGAAGTACAAAATTCCCACTTTAAATGTTACGAAAAAAACCTGTAAAACAAATAGTCAAGAGAAACATGATAGATTGCACTATTAACATAGATCAGAAAGGGAGTCCATGACATTTCAAAAGTGTTTGAGGCTCCAGCTAACATCAAACGAATTTTTTCCAGTTTGAGAAAATAAAGTACTTTACTGTGGCTGTTTTCTGTCTAAAAACAGAGCTAAGCTAACAGAGCTATATTGTAAACTATTAGCTGATTATTAAACACAGTGTTATATTGAGTGACTGTTAAAATAAGGATCTGTGAGTTTTAATTTGAGGAAGAAAACTTGACGATACCATAATACAGATGTGTGTAAACAATGAGCTTTATACTTTATTCAGTAATTGATACAGTCTGTGTCTGTAGAAACACAGAGTTGATTTATTAGTGGAAAATTAACACTACATAGAGCAGGGCTGTCAAACTCATTTTAGTTCAGTTCCATATTCAGCTAAATTTGATCTGCAGTGGGCCGAACCAGTAAAATAATAACATAATAATATATAAATAAGGTCAACTCCAAATTTTTCTCTATGTTTTAGAGCAAAAAAAGTAAATTTACATTATGAAAAGGTTTACATCTGCAAACTATCTTTTCAAAAGACGTGAATAACATGAACAAATTGAAAAAATAAGTATAATTTTAACAATATTCTGCTTCAGTTTATCATTTCCACATGTACATTAGAACTTACAGATCACAGTGGATCTACAAATACACAAAACATTTGGGAACAGGCAGAATATTGTTAAAATTGTACTTACTTCTGTTAAGACATTTCAGGTTGTTCACATTTTTTGTGAAATTATACTTTGTTTTAGTGTAAATACATGAAAATATTTACATTTACAAAGAGAAACATTTGAAGTTGTCATTGTTTATATGTTATTATGATAGTATTTTACTGGTCTGACCCACTTGAGACTGAATTGGTCTGAACCTAAACTAAAAGGATCGTTAATATTTTAGTGTAATTTTTGCATTTCTCAAATTCATCCAAAGGACCGGACTGGAGCCTTTGGTGGGTCGGATTTGGCCCCCGGGCCACATGTTTGACACCTGTGACATAGAAGTACTTGAATAGAAACGTCTGACAGGAAGTAAAAAAAATGGAATATTTTATATATGAATTATTAACATATGGTTGTTACTGTTTAAGTTCCACACGTCAGAGTCGTCCATTTACAAGAATCACCTGCCGTTAAACTAAAGACTTTTACTGTTACTTTCATTTTTCATCTTTCATCTCTATGTGGTGGATATTTGCACTTTTCCATTCATACAACATCTGCATCAGTTCACACTGTGGCTTCCTCGCTCAACGATCTGTGAACCATTTGTTGTTTACTCTTTTGTACCTTCTTCAAGTGCTTTTTGTTTCACATTTGTCATCTGCAGCGTAGTTTTACTAAACTGGATGAAGGGTTCTGGACTCACCGCTCTGGGATTCGTGGAGGAATCCTGGGAGGAGGGATGAGGGGCGGAGCGTCCGATGTGCGTGGAGGTCGTGGTGGAGGAGGAGGGAGGTTTTCTATCGTGTCCTTTAAAAAAACGAACAAACTGATGAATATATGTAGAAAACATATAACAGATGTAAATTCAGTCGGATTTTGAGAAGCCACTGAGTAATATGACATTCAAACTTCCTGATGATAGTATCTGTTATCAGTATGTAGTATAATACCACCACATCCTGTACATTTTAAGGAGTCCTTGAACACATCATCCTCACCTCGTCGGGCTCTGTTCCGCTGCTCAAACTAAACGTACTGTGGGTGCTCAGCCTGTTGCTCTCAGTACCTGGTTTAACAGAAAAAAAGAAACAAAAACACAAGTTAATGTGGAACTAAAACACACGCTTTAGATTCGCTCGGGGGTCGGCGCTTGTGGCTTACTCTGCCGTGAAACCACTTCACCAAATGTGGTGAAAATGTTTCTGTGTCCAGCTTCATAACAAACATGTTTCAGTTATAAAAATGTCACGAGGGAGAAGTAGAACTGAGCGTAGCAGATTAACCCATAAAGACCCAAATATACACCAGTGACCAAAAGCATCTACTGATTTAAAAGGTTTAATAACCTTACAGTCATTAATCCTATTAATACATGCCAATAACTGTGTCTCCTATTATTTAATTATTTTAGTAATTACTCAGCCTGAAAACAGGTGTGAGTGTAAAACATGTAAAAAAAAAAAAAAAAAAGCATGTAAACATCCCAGGATCCAGTCACATCCATTAACTTCTGATGCAATCTATCAAAAAATATGTCTCATTAATACGATGGTTCTCAACCTTTTTTGGCTCCTGACCCCATTTTATCATCACAAATTTCTGGCGACCCCAGACGTTCAAAACGGAGACTTTGGTTTTTTTGCTAAAATTAATTTGTTTGTGATCATGTAATAGTTTTCTATAGCATGTTTAGGGGTGTAAGAAAATATCGGTTCTGCAATATATTTTGCGATATTTTATTTCACAATACTGTATCAATATTAAAAACACTGTACGGATATTTTTAGGTATTTATTCAAATGCAAATATTGTGGAGGTTCTTTTTTGTTTTTCTTTTTTGTTTATATTTTATTTATTATTATTTAACACTCTTACTAAATAATGTTAGTTCCTTTGTTGGGATTACACAAAAATAATGTTCTGATGTTAAATATGAACTAACAGAATATGAACATTTGAACATGATCTTAAACTGTAATGTCTGTAAAATATGGTTTAAGATTTAACACAGGAACATTTTGTGATATAACATTAGATCCTGTTCTGATCAAATAAAAATGTGTTCAGTATTTGTGCATATTTCTGGTGTAATTAAGTTTTTTCCAGGAAATAATCTTTTTAAAAAAGAAACAAAACCAATAAAAAATTGCCTTTTTAACAGTGTCATGATATACTGTGATATATCATATTGTGATCCTAGTATTGTGATTTGAATCATATCGCCAGATTGTTGTCAATACACACCCCTAAGCATGTCACAAATAAACGTTAATTTTAGACGACATTTAGTCTATTTAATGTAAATTTTTATAAGTAAGTTTTAATTTTTTATCAAGTACTAGAAATTTCAGGCGACCCCATTTGAATTCCAGGTGACCCCACGTGGAGTCCCGACCCCAAGGTTCAAAAATACTGCATTAATACATAAATCATTTATACTGTGCATGTGCTGTCAACAAGATTTTTTAAAAATACAACATTTATTTTGAAACTCATTGGAACTCAAGTCCAAACTCATACATTCTATCTAAAATAATGTGTATTAATGCAGAGTTTTCTAATGCAAATGTTCAAGTTGAGCAATTCAGATATAAATTATTCAAATGTAGTTTATAATGGCAAACACATCTGCTTATAGATGGGTTTTATAATATGTCAATATGTCATAACGCCAATCAGGTCAAAGCTTCTGCGCACAATTGCTTTTGGCATCATTGGGTAAATGTTTCACAATTACACATATCTCCTTTATTTAACCAGGTTAAAAAAAAAAAAAGCCTCGTTGAGATTGCAAATCTCTTTTTCAAGAATGACCTGGCCAAGAAAAGCAGCAGAACCCACAGTTTCTGACAAGACGAGACATAATATATCAACACATAATAAAAAAAACCTTACAATCGATAGTAACAAAACAATCATTTGTGCAAGTTTATAAACAGTTACATTGACCGAGCTCATTGATTTCATGCTCCTTTAAAATAGTTTTAAATTCAACTATACTAACACGTTCAGATAGATTTAGGTTGTTCAACATTAGCCTCAAAGACACAATGGCCAAAAGCATCTCCTGTTATAAAATGTTTAATAACCGTTGAATCACTAATCCTATTAATACATGGAAATAACTAATTTAATATTTAGTTCTTCATCTTTTCATGGTCATCAGATATGGCCCATTTGGACACTCAGAGGCTCCGTAGTTACCATGGAAACACCATCATCTTCTACAGTATTGATTCACCAGTAAAACCCATGGAGTTGGATCAATGACAGTGGATGGAAACACTGGGTTTATGTTCAGGTAATGAGAGATTTGATGAAAAAGTCACTTTTCCTTAAGTGTTCTCTGTTTTTGGTATAATAACCCTCAAATATAATCTCAGCATGATGATTAAAGTATATGATCAGTAAAAGAAATATCCTCCTGACACCCAGGAAAGTGAAAGTTTTAGCTTTTTTTTTTTTTGTTTGTTTGTTTTTTTTTTTAACAATTTTAAACAATTGTCTTGATCAGAAACTGTATAATGCAAGTTTTTTAGATAAATTTTTTAATTATTTCTGTTTATTTTTTTTAATGGTATGTCCTTTGCAATGGACAGCCTTTTTTAAGTAAAACAGTGAAACTTTGCATTTTTGCACTTATGCATTGCTGGGTCTCAGGAGGATGTATGAAAATAACAGATTTTAACTGAAAAAATGCAAAATGGAGAGAATAATATTATGACAAGAGGTGATAAATCACTTAAGAAAGGTTAAATAGAAAGAAAAATTAATTTGATAACTTCCACAAAAGTAGCACTGGGTCTTTACTGGTTAAACAGAAAACTGACTGAGAACAGAAAAGATGTAAAATCAGGAGGATGTTACTGAATATGTGTCGTTTAAGCCTTTCATTTGATGTCTATATTAATAAGTAATGAAAATACATAAATATAACACTTTACATAAATAATTTCTAATCTAAAACAAAGTCTAAGACAGCTTTTCAATGACAGTTTGGATTTTTTCTCTGGATTTAAGAAAATTCATGAGTAATTTTTTTAATTTCAGTCATTTCCTTTTTGACATAATACCTGAAATATTTGTTAATGCACTAGTTTCTTTCCTAATTCAATGGTGGAATGTGATTTCAATACTTTTACACATATTGTACTTTTTATTACTTCTGTCTGTCACCTTTTTGCCATTCAGTGGTTCTGTTATGTCCGTTTTATGACCGGTTTTGTCCTAATAATAATGTAATTAGTCCATTTTCATTAGATAATTTTATTGCAAATCAGCCAGGTGACATTTTAGAGATTTCACACTCTAAGTTTACTCCACTTACAACGCATAGTTTTACTTCAGTAAGGTTTTTGGATGTATCTTCAGAGTGTGTGAAGTTAGGGTTAGGGGTTAGGGTTAGAGGGATTAGGATTAGAGAGATTGTGGTTAGGGGTTAGGGTTAGGATTAGGGGGTTAGGGGTTAGGGTTAGAGGGATTAGGATTAGAGGGGTTGGGGTTTGGGTTAGGGGTTGGGGGTTAGGGTTAGGGGTTAGGGTTAGAGGGTTAGGATAGGGTTAGGGGTTAGGGTTAGAGGGTTAGGGGTTAAGATTAGAGGGGTTAGCGGTTAGGGTTAGGGTTAGGGGTTAGGATTAGAGGGGTTAGGGGTTAGGGTTAGAAGTTAGTGTAGTTGTAGGTTTTTCAGATCAGAGATCAGCTACGACAACTAAATTATTTCCTGATCTTTTCATGTGTGAAAAACGATGCTAAAAACTGTCATAAAAGTCCATTTTTAGTGCCAGTGGACAGTACACCGCATGATTAAATGATAGTAAAAGTAAGAGCTTTTAGTCGTTTGAGTGGAGTATAAACACAGAAGAATCAGTTTTAGTCCATAATGACTTTCAGTTCTGGTCATCCTCCACTTGTGTTCATACAGGAGGTTATGAGACTGTAAAATGGGTTTAGAAATGAAGCGTCTGTTTTTACAAATAACAGATAAGGAGGTGAAACCCAGATGTCGCGTCAGTTTCCTCGAAACAACAGACGACTGTGAATCGACTATAAAAACGTAAAGGTCATAGTGATTATATATAGTATCGGTTTGTCCTCTGTTTGACGACGAGACGGAGGGACTGAGAAGATGAGTTAAAAGACTGAAAAAGAGTGAACAGACTGGACGAATGAGAGGAATTTATTTGTATTTTTACTTCCGCCAAGGACGTTATGTTTTCATCGGAGTTCGTTTGTTTGTTTGTCTGTTAGAAAGATAACTCAAAAAGTTATGGACGGATTTGGATGAAATTTTCAGGAAATGTTGATACTGGCACAAGGAACAAATGATTAAATTTTGGTGGTGATGGGGGGGGCAGATTTTTTGTTTGTCTGTTAGCAAGATAACTGAAAATGTTACGGAAGGATTTTGATGAAATTTTCAGAAAATGTTGATACATTCACAAGGAACAATTGATTAAATTTTGATGGTGATGGGGGGGGTTTGATGAAATTTTCAGGAAATGTTGATACTGGTACGAGGAACAAATGATTAAATTGTGATGGTGATGGGGGGGGGGGGGGGGGTGGGGGGTGAATTTGAATGAAATTTTCAGTAAATGTTGATACTGGCACAAGGAAGAAATGATAAAATTTTTATGGTGATGGGGGGTTGATGAAATTTTCAGAAAATGTCGTTACTTTCACAAGGAAAAATTGATTACATTTTGGTGTTGATCGGGGGGGCGGGGGGGTGGATTTGGATGAAATTTTCAGTAAATGTTGATACTGACACAAGGAACAAATGATTAAATTTTGATGGTGATTGGGGGGGTGATGAAATTTTCAGAACGCTGGACCAGCTCTATACTGTCCATCGGGTGCTCGAGGGTTCATGGGAGTTCGCCCAACCAGTCCACATGTGTTTTGTGGATCTGGAGAAGGCGTTCGACCGTGTCCCTCGTGGTATCCTGTGGGGGGTGCTTCGGGAGTATGGGGTCCGGGGCCCTTTGCTAAGGGCAGTCCGGTCCTTGTATGACCGAAGCAGGAGTCTGGTTCGCATTGCCGGCAGTAAGTCAGACCTGTTCCAGGTGCATGTTGGACTCCGGCAGGGCTGCCCTTTGTCACCGGTTCTGTTCATTACTTTTATGGACAGAATTTCTAGGCGCAGCCAGGGGCTGGAGGGGGTCCGGTTTGGGGACCACAGGATTTCATCTCTGCTTTTTACAGACGACGTTGTCCTGTTGGCCTCATCGAACCTGGACCTTCAGCGTGCACTGGGGCGGTTTGCAGCCGAGTGTGAAGCGAGCGGGATGAGGATCAGCACCTCCAAATCCGAGGCCATGGTTCTCGCCCGGAAAAAGGTGGTCTGCCCTCTCCGGGTCGGTGGAGAGTCTTTGCCCCAAGTGGAGGAGTTCAAGTATCTTGGGGTCTTGTTCACGAGTGAGGGAAGGATGGAGCGTGAGATTGACAGATGGATCGGTGCAGCATCTGCAGTGATGCAGTCGCTGTACCGGTCGGTTGTGGTAAAGAAGGAGCTGAGCCGAGAGGAGAAGCTCTCGATTTACCGGTCAATCTACGTTCCTACCCTCACCTATGGTCATGAGCTTTGGGTCATGACCAAAAGGACAAGATCCCGGATACAAGCGGTCGAAATGAGTTTCCTCCGCAGGGTGGCTGGGCGCACCCTTAGGGATAGGGTGAGGAGCTCAGTCACCAGGGAGGAGCTTGGAGTAGAGCCGCTGCTCCTCCGCGTCGAGAGGGGCCAGCTGAGGTGGCTCAGGCATCTGTTTCGGATGCCTCCTGGACGCCTCCCTGGGGAGGTGTTCCGGGCATGTCCCACCGGGAGGAGACCTCGGGGAAGACCCAGGACACGTTGGAGAGACTATGTCTCTGGGCTGGCCTGGGAACGCCTCGGGGTCCCCCCGGAAGGGCTGGAGGAGGAGTCTGGGGAGAGGGAAGTCTGGGCATCCCTGCTTAGACTGTTACCCCCGCGACCCGGCCCCGGATAAGCGGAAGATAATGGATGGATGGATGGATGGATGGATGAAATTTTCAAAAATGTTGATACATTCACAAGGAACAATTGATTAAATTTTGATGTGATCGTGGGGGGGTTTGATGAAATTTTCAGGAAATGTTGATACTGGCACAAGGAACAAATGTTTAAATTTTGGTGTTGATGGGGGGGGTCTGCTCTCTAGGGTCTTACTTTTGCAGTTATGTGTTGGTTTGATTTTTCATGAGGTAAAACTGAGGTGATGCTCGACGTTTTTGGGTTAAAAGCATAAATGGAAAAAGCTAAAAATGAGACGCTGATCACTGATGTAACCAGTTCCATCACTGTTCGACAAATACAGATTAATATTTCAGTTCCATCTGTGAAAGGAACATTAAATCACACATATTTTTTATAAAGTCAGGTGGTATTTTTCCTATAGAGAAATGGCTTTTGTTGGGTCAGAGTCAGTCTACACACTACTGAAGTCAGCTGTGGATTATTCCACTGGATTAGACGTCAAACGTTTCCAATGCAGCAACTTCCACAAAATCAACAAAGTGGCCGCACTGCCCACAGAACAGAAATAAGGAACATAAAGCTGTGTTGACATTCTCTTTCATCAGAACTGCAACACTGACGCTTTGTAAGTATAGTATTAATCCTTTTCTCAGAGTTCTGGACAAACTTTTCCATTTAAGTTTTCCAGAATAAATGCATCGATGATCCGGGACTGGAAGGCCACGTTTCAGCTGGTCTGTTCACCCATCAGGACCCAGTGGGACATTTGTGTCCGTTCCCAAATGAGTTTTTCTCTACATTTAACCATTCTTAAGTGATTTATCACCATTTATTGTAATATAATCCTCTTTAGTTTGAGTTTTTTCAGTGTAATCATGTATTTTCCTATATTTGATTCACTGATCACGTAGACGTTAATTAACCCTTTGATGCATGAATTCTTTTTCCTTAGTGTTTTTATTCCTATTTAGGCATGAAAAAAACAATGTGATTGAAATTTTTTAAATGACCCTATCTTTTATGGCGTTACAAATATGTTCAAGATGTGTTTAATTTCTGAAGCAAAGAAACATGTATTAAAACGCAATATCAGAAAGTGATAGACTGTGTGAAAACTACGAGATAAAAACCTTTTTAATGCAGCTAATCTGATTTTTTCCCACATTTTATCATACTCTAATACTAGTTATTACTCACTTCATGTTGCAGTACATATTGAATTTATTTCGTTATTGCTAGTGTACATGGCAATTGCTATTTTGTCTTGATCACCTTTATTTATTAATGTATTTGCTCAGATATTAGTTCCTTGTATGCAAAAAAATGCTTAATTTTTACTATTGCTCAAAACAATTAAATGAATGAATAATATGCAAAAAACCTTTTTGTTGAAGATAACTGTTAATTCAAGTCAAATAACATCTAGCAACTGATTTACACTCAAACATGTTAGTGCAGATCAGATTTTTCCAGAACAGCAAAGTTACAGTAACGGTATGAACGTCAGTGTATGGGCTGATGCATAAGTGTCCGCTGTGTTGGCTTATGTCGAGCTAAAACAACAAAACCCATGAAAACGAAAGAGAAAAGCTGGAGGGCAGCTGTCCACTGTAGTGACCACTATGCATGAAAGGGTTAAAGCTCAGAGTAAATTCAAAGGTTATTTTATCAAAAACTGAGGAAACTGAAGAAATAGGAAATTTTTCAGTAAAATCTCTCATTAACTGAATATAAACCCAGTGCGTCCATCCACTGTCAGTGTTCAAACTCTGTGGGTTTTCCTGGTGCACCAGTGTTGTAGAGCAGGGCTGTCAAACTCATTTCGGTTCGGGGGCCATATTTAGCCCAATTCGATCTCAAGCAGGTCAGACCAGTAAAATAATGACTTAAAACCTATAGATAATGACAAATCCAAGTTTTTCTTTTTGTTTTAGTACAAAAAACCCCAATTAAATTATGAAAATATTTACATTTTATAAAAATGATGGGAATAACCTGAAAAAACTGAAATTTCTTTTGAAGTATTAGTGCAATTTTAACAATATTATGCCTCGACTTATTATTTATACATGTACATCACACACAATGTTACATAAACATTTGGTAACAGGAAGAATATTGTTAAAATTTTGGAGTTTGGAACTAAAATTTGAACAATTTCTACAATATTACATTGTATATTAACACAACTACAGATCACAGTGGATCCATAAATGCACCAAACATTTAGGAACAGGCTGAATATTGTTACAATTGCACATTTTGGGTTGTTCATCTTTGTTTTTATTTATGTTTTTATTTGCATTTTATTGTGAAAGAACAGTTTTGTAAATGTAAATATTTTCACAGTGTAATGTTATTTTTTTCACTTAAATTTTTTCCACATAATTTTTCACAAAGAAAATGTGTCGTTGTCATTATTTAGGGGTTATTGTGTTGTTATTTTTACTGGAGATCACATTGGTCTGTATGTGGAACCTGAACCAAAAGGATTTGGACAACCTGGACTGTTCAGGTTCATTTTTGGGCCGGAATGGAACCTTAGGGGGGCTGGTTTTGGCCTCCAGGGCTGCATGTTTGACACCTGTGTTGTAGAGGATGACGACATTTCCACTTTAAATTTTTTAAATAAATCCAAATGGGACTCCTATTTTTCGGGCATTTCACCGTACGCACTTCACTTGGGGCGTGGTTTAGGGTTAGGGTTAGGGGATTTTGACGCCGCACCGACACAAGAACCCACATCAAACACATCAGTGACGCAGGACGTAACCCCGCCCCCTGCTGCGAGATGCCTCAAAAAATAGGAGTCCCAAATCTGACCAGTAGTTTCACTCAAGGTCAAAGGTCATGGACCCAAATGAAAGTCCATATATGAATTCCTATCCGTGATCAATTGTAACTAAATTGATATCTGTAACCATTTACATGTTATAAACCAGGGGTCTCAAACATGCGGCCTGGGGGCCAAATGCAGCCCACCAAAGGTTCCAGTCTGGCCTGCGGGATGTTTTTGCAAAGTCAAAAATTCCACAGTCTTGAATTGAATTAAGCAAAAAAAAAAAATTGCTTGAATTAAGGAAAAAATGTTGAATTAACCAAGAAAAATCTTCAATTAAGTAAAAAAAAATCTTAAATTTAGCAAAAAATTATGAATAAAGCAGAAAATCTTGAATTAAGCAAAAAATCTTGAATTTACAACTTCAATTTTTTTTTTTGTTTGAGTGCAAAAAATAACATTAAATTATGAAAATATTTACATTTCCAAACAATCCTGTAACAATACTAGAAGCACTCGGAGAGCGCAGACCTCCGCCAAGGCTGATCAGTGGCCCCCCCCGTAGGCCCCCCCACCCCCGATCACCACCAAAATTTAATCATTTCTTCCTTATCCCATTTCCAACAAACCCTGAAAATTTCATCAAAATCTGTCCATAACTTTTTGAGTTATGTTGCACACTAACGGACAGACAAACAGACAGACAAACAAACAAACAAACAAACAAACAAACAAACAGACAAACAAACAAACCCTGGCAAAAACATAACCTCCTTGGCGGAGGTAAAAATTTGGAGTTGTCATTATTTATATGTTATTATGTTATGATTTTACTGCTCCGGCCCACTGCAGATCAAATCGGGCTGAATGTGGCCCCTGAAGGAAAAGGAGTTTGAGACCCCTGTTATAAACCAATAAAATATGACCCCTTATAAGTAAAGGCTCATTTTAAAGCTACATATAAAATTTTAAATGAGTCCGATCAGTCGTGAAATTGAAGAGGATGAGGAAGATGCGCCTCTACAACAGCTCATGGTCTCTGGTCGTATCTGTGTAAAAACAGGAGTATTAAATCTGGACCAGGACTCACTGGAGGTGCTGGAGGTGCTGCCCGTCTTCCAGGTGCTTCTCTGGATGACCTGCACCGCTGAGGGGGGCGGGGCTACCACTCTGGGCGTGGGCTCGTACACAGAGCACTCTAAAGTGACAGGGGCCCCCCAGTACAGGTTCCTCTGCAGCGGGGCGCTTATCTCATAATCTGACAGGAAAACCACACCAAATATTAGCACATGTTTACCACATTACTGCCTTTTTACAGAATACATGCTATTAGTTCATAAGAGTGAGAAGTTTACATTGTTCCTGCGAGGATTCGTTATCGTGTTTCTGCAACTTGAAGATTTTTATCTTAATTTAATCCTCATTCAGTCTGTGGATAAAGTCTACCTCCACCTTTATCTTTATTTTGAGCATACGTATTTATTACTCATGCTCTTTTCTTCAAATACAACAAAAAAATACTATATTTGTTCCTCCTGAGTGATAGTTGAAGGAACCATTTGTTTTTTAAAATGATTATTTATGGTCAGAATGTGAGAAACATTTTAGAAATTTAAAGTTAGAACGTTTAAAAATATTATAAAGATGAATAAAAATGTCAATGTGGCATAAAATTTTCTAAAACCAGCCTTTTATATGATACTAGAAAGAAAATTAACAATATTTCAGACTAATTAATAGTCACCTTACCTTACCTTACCTTATCTTTATCTTTATGATAGTATAAAATGTTATTCCAGTACTTGTCTTTATTATTAATATATACCAGCCTCCTTTTAGTGATGAAGCACATGAAATCATTACTTGTACATTTCAAATCCTCCACTTTATTTTGTAAGTTTTATCGTTTCACTCGAATACTTTTTTTTTTTTTTACCCTTTTTACTTCTACTGTATTGTATTTCTTTTACTTGATTACATTGAAAGTATACAATAACATATTACAGTCAGTTTAGGTAAAATAAAAGAGGGGGATGGGTAATATTTAGAGAAAAAAACACTTGATATACTTTGTGTGACATGTTAAATAGTGTTTGTGATTTTAAGGTCATAAATTTGCAAGAAAAAGTTGGCAGATTTAAGAGGTTCATGTGGCCAATTCGTAAAAACAAAAAAAAAGAAATTAATACAAAAAAAGATCATATTTTGCATTTAGAATATAAAAGACTATAAATGACATCAACTGACGTCAACATCAATCAATATTTACATGACATGGCTTCTATTTTTTTTACATTTTTTGAGCTTTTTATCATTAATTTCATACTTCATTCTCATTTTTTTGCAAATGCATGACTTTAATCTTCAAAATGTTGTAATTTTTATTCTATACACATCTCTACCTCCACCCAATTAAAAGTTTTTACATTTTACCCTAATATGTTATCGTAAAAACCTTCCTCACAGAGTTTCATTAAAGATTGAACTAATGAATGCATTACTACTATAATAAATACTGAACTAATAATTGAGCGTACCGGTCTGTCCATCCTTCTCTCTCTGTTTGTGTCGTCTGGTGATGCTGTCTCGTAGTCTCTTCAGATTTTCCTGTAAAAGTCAAACAGACGTTAACTCCAGTTCCACAGCGTTGGTCAAAACAGGGGTATTAGTAGCAGTATTTAGTAGTATTTACTGTAGTACTAGTATTTAGTCATATTTAGTATGGTATTTAGTATAGTCTTTAGTATTAGTATTTAGTAATACTATTTAGTATAGTATTTAGTAATAATATTTATATAGTATTTAGAAATAATATTTAGTATAGTATTTAGGTTTAGTATTTAGTATAGTATTTAGCTTTAATATTTATGTTTAATATTTAATAGTATTTAGTAATAGTATTAAGTGTAGTATTTAGGTTTGGTATTTAAAAGTATTTAGTATAGTATTTAATAATAATATTTAACAGTATTTAGTAATAATATTTAGTATAGTATTTAGCAATAGTATTTAATATAGTATTTAGGTTTAGTATTTAATAGTATTTAGTAATAGTATTTAGGTTTAGTATTTAATAGTATTTAGTAATAGTATTTAGGTTTAGTATTTAATAGTATTTAGTGTAGTATTTAGTAATAATATTTAGTAATAGTATTTAGTAATAGCATTTAGTACAGTATTTAGTAATAGTATTTAGTATAGTGTTTGGGTTTAGTATTTAATAGTATTTAGTACAGTATTTAGGTTTAGTATTTAATAGTATTTAGTAATTGTATTTAGTATAGTATGTAGATTTAGTATTTAATAGTATTTAGTAATAGTATTTAGTATAGTGTTTAGGTTCAGTATTTAATAGTATTTACTATAGTATTTAGGTTTGGTATTTAATAGTATTTAGTAACTGTATTTAGTAATAATATTTAGTAATAGTATTTAGTAATAACATTTGGTATAGTATTTAATTGTATTTAGTATTCATATTTAGTAATAGTATTTAGGTTTAGTATTTAATAGTATTTAGTAATAGTATTTAATAGTATTTAGTAATAGTATTTAGTATAGTGTTTAGGTTTAGTATTTAATATGTTTATGTTTATGTTTACGCATTTGGCAGACGCTTTTTTCCAAAGCGACTTACAGGGGAAAACCAATTAAATCACTCAATCAATCAAATTTTATTTATATAGCACCAGATCACAAAAAAGTTATCTCTTGACATTTTATATATAGAGTTGGTCAAAACCAGACTCTAAGTCAATTCTACAGAAACCCAACAGAATCCTCCAGGAGCAAACACTTGTGACTGGTGACAGTGGAAGGAAAAACTTCCCTTTAACAGCAGAAACCTCGAGCAGACCCAGACTCCTGGAGGATGGCCGTCTGCCTTGACCAGTTGGGGTTAAAGAGAGAGAGTAGAGAAGGGGAAAAAGAGAGAGTGATAGAGATAGGGACTGGGGGAGAGGGGGAGAAGGGGGGAGTAGGGGGAGACACATGGAGGCGGTTGAGGATAAGTGAGTGGTGATGATGAGGGCAGGGAAGAGGCCGGACCACCGCAGCAGGTCCAGAGATAATCGTGAAAGAATCTGTGGTTGTCCTGGGAAAAACCTTATTAGAATATTTAAAATGGAATGTTTGGAAGTGCTAGGACAGGAGGTGCTCTCGGAAGAGCTGGGTCTTCAGGAGCTTCTTGAAGATAGGCAGGGATGACTCTGTTCTTGTAGCACTTGGTAGAGCGTTCCACCAACGTGGAACAACCCATGAAAAGAGCCTGGATTGTCTTGTACAAGGTCTGGGGACCACCAGACTACGTTCCCCAGACGAGCGGAGTGGTCGTGGGGCGACATAAGCTTTTATTAGTGCACCTAAGTAGACAGGAGCAGACCCACTGAGAATTTTGTAGGCTAGGATTAAAGATTTGAATGTGATGCGGGCAGCTATAGGTAGCCATAGTATTTAGTAATAAATAGTATTTAGTATTTAGTAAATAGTATTTAGTAATAATATTTAATATAGTATTTAGTAATAACATTTGGTATAGTATTTAATTGTATTTAGTATTCGTATTTAGTAATAGTATTTAGGTTTAGTATTTAATAGTATTTAATAATAGTATTTAATAGTATTTAGTAGTATTTAGTAATGGTATTTAATAGTATTTAGTAGTATTTGGTAATAGTATTTAGTGTAGTACTAGTATGTAGTACCTGTTGGTATCGTAAAGAGTTGGCTCTGCGCTCGTGGTCGAACTGCCAGGCCTTGAACTCCTGCACGGCCTCGTCCACGGTGATCTCCCCCACTTTGACCCGCTCCTGCAGAGAGATGAGCTGCCTCTGCCCGGGGGTCTTCATGCCAGCGTAGGGGTCATAAACAGAGGAGGGGGTCTCAGACACCGGCCGAGCTGAAAGTGGAGGACAGGAAGTCATTCACACTGAAGTGCACGATGAAAAGTCTATTCTATTCTATTCTATTCTATTCTATTCTATTCTATTCTATTCTATTCTATTCTATTCTATTCTATTCTATTCTATCTGTATCTGTCTGTGATGCAACACCCTGTTTATTGCATTTATGTAGTACTGATGGTACAGTAGTGATATTAAAATGTTGGATTAAATCAGGTAGAACATGACTGGTACCATGAGCTGAATCTGCAGTCAGACCATCTGACTCTTCCAGCTACACTTAATCATATTAGTTCACACAAGAGTAATTTACGGCGTCTCTTCTCTCATTTTGTTTGGGTGAAAAATGCAAAAGAGGGTTTTTTTTATTTTCTTCACTATCTGAGAGGTGGTGGAGGATGAGAACGAGGTCAAAAATGAGTCTACATGGCACTGACTGATGATTTTATCCCTGAAATATACAAATGAGTCATTTCTATTCCTCCATTCTCCTACATACAGTATATACACTTATTTTCCTTCATTTGACTGGATTCATGTATTTGTGCAGTGGTTCTCAAACAGTTTACAGTGGAGTAAACCCTGAAATATATAGATTCTTATCTGAGTACCCACAACTTTCACTTCAGCATTTTTGATTGAAAAAATGAGGCAAAATGAGTTCATGTGCCAAAGATGTCTGTTTGAATTTTCTAAATGTTGTAAACAAACAACATATGTTTAAGTTTAATATAATAAAAATAACAAATCATCATAAGTCAGTTTTTTGTACAAAATATAAACTGAACTGATAAGAAAAATAAATGAATTGGTCGTTAATGAATAAATTAACTTTTCATCAGCAAAAAATAATGATGTAATCACTCAAACAAACTCATCTTGAATAATATAAAATAGAAATGTTCCTAAAATGTAAAGTAAATGTAAAGTAAATGTAAAGTAAATGTAAAGTAAATGTAAAGTAAAGCTCTGAGTTTTTAAAAATAAGAAATGAAATAAGGTCAGAAGTGTCAGTTTTGTTAAATTTATGTATTTATTGTGTTTTAGAATTCAATATTAATTCTCATTATTTATTTTGTATTCAGTACATGATGAGTTACTTAATGTATTTCTTCCAAGTTGATACAGACTGTATTTGGGGTTTACAGGATAGAGTTCACTGTGTTGAACAGACCAGATTAAATTAATTTCTATATCTTATATATATACATATACATGTATATATATATATATATATATATATATATATATATATATATATATATATATATATATATATATATATATATATATATATATATATGTATATATATATATATATACACACATATACATGTATATATATATATATATGTGTGTGTGTGTGTGTGTGTGTGTATATACACACACACATATCTATCTATCTATCTATTTATCTATATATATATATACATATATATGTGGTGTGTGTGTGTGTATATATATATATATATATATATATATATATATATATATATATATATATATATATATATATATATATATATATATATATATATATATATATATATATATATATTAGGCCTGTAACAGTACACAAAATTTTCAGTTCGGTACATTTTCGGTTTTGAAAGCCACAGTTCGTTTTTTTTTTTTTTTTGTTCAGTACGGGAAGAAAGAAAACCCCTCAAACTGTCTTTAATACATTTATGAATTTTGGAAAAATTTTCCCCCAATTTTTTGAAAAATTTGAATTTAGAAAAACAGGAATATAATTCTGCTGCTACAAATCAAATAGAAAATAAAATAAATTATTAATATTACTAAATATATTTTAAACATTAGTATTGCACTTGTCTCTGACAGGTAGTTTTGAACAAACAACAAAAATCAAATCACAGTTCTATCATTTCACATTCTGCATAAAAATACCAAAAAAATTCCACATGAAGCGCGACATTAACAAGAGGACAAACTGGTATTCTCTTTAAACAAACTGAAGAGCAACATTGGCAACAAAAAAATTAACCAAATTATTTATTTTAGAACAGAGAACAAATTCTTTAGGCCACTTTGTGTACATGCACGCGCGCCTGCAGGGTGCGATTTGTCGGGGGGATGTTTTTTTTGTTTTGGTCGGAGCCAGGAGGTTGGGGGGGGGGTTATAACTAATGTAACAAATACTGGCGTGAAACGAAAGTGAAACTTTATATACTTTCAACGTCCAACTACGGGTTCTATTCCTCTGTTATACAGCGTGCGTGAGAGAGAGAGACAGACAGACAGACAGAGCTAGTGTAAGTGTTTTAGAACTACCGTAGTTCCTAGGGGCCAAACAATGTCCGTCTTATTAACATCTCTTTCCCCGTTGTTGTCTTTCACCTGAACCTGAACTGATCCCAAACTGGATTGTAATGATGGTGGAGGGTCTTCAGTCTCTTCCTTCCAGGTTCACATCATATTTGTTGTTCGGTACAGCTGTGTACCGAACCGAACAGGTGTGTACCGAAACGGTTCGGTTCGGTACGTGTACCGTTACAGGCCTAATATATATATATTGTTGTGGAAATGTTCAACTGATAACCCACACACAAAGAGGAGGAGAGAAAGTTAGAGTTAAAATAAATAAATGCATTTATTGAGAAGTCAATCACAGAGAAACTCTGTAAGTGAAGTCTGATTAACCATGAAAATATGAAAGATTATATAGACCAAAAATCCAACCCCCCCAATGGTGACACCCAAATGACAACCCCATATGTAAATCATACCACTCCATACCAATCCTTCCGGTTCCGGGGGGGAAGAGGCCATATTGGCCTCTTACCCCTTACCTTGTTTAAATAATATCTAGCATGCAGGCGCCATCACATATCCAGACATTTAGGTGTTTGGGTTTTAACTCAAGGTAAGAACTCCGTTCCTGAGTCGGGGGTGTTACAGAGTGGTAACCATCACACATAAGCATATGCATGAAGAATGACTCAGCATTAAAAGAAGATGTACTAACAGTATAAAATATTAAAAGTATAAACTATAACGAGTATAAAATATAAAAAGTAAATTTTTCCACCACTAAATATATATATATATATATATATATATATATATATATATATATATATATATATATATATATATATATATATATATGTAATTCTGTTTTACATATTAAAGTTATGTTTGAACAGCGTGTGGATGATGTTGATGCCTCAGCTCTTCCAAATTTTTCTACATTTCATTTCTATTTGGCGTTTGATGTTTAATTTTGACGTTTTGGCGTTAACTTCTACCGGCGAATAACTACTTTCAGTTATATTTTTATTTCAAACAAAATAATTGATTTATTGAAGCTGAAAATAGATAAAGAATGCCTCAGGATTTCAACATTTTTATTATTTAGAATGAAATTAAATGTTCCACATCCCAAAGCAAAACCTTCCATATTTCCACTTTAGTTTGTTAGTTTTTTCAGTCGATAAAACTCTTTTTGGTCGGTCTCTTTTGTGCACTATAATAACCTAAGTATGAGTTTGACCAAAATAGCTTGAGCTGCTTTTCGTAACGCATTAGTGTTTTTATTTTTGACCTTCTGAAGCTGAAGCGCTGCCGGTAGACCTAACCACACCTGCAGCTGTGGTTACCAGTTTAACCACCACCAAAGGGAGATAAGAGGTCCCACAGCTCTTTATCGAACATCACACAACAGTATGACCACACGTGTCCACGTTTGATGACACCCAATCTGAAGTCTGTGCTTATCGTCAGCTGATCCTCAAACACAATGAAAACTAATCAAACTGAAGATGTGAAATGCATTTTATGTAATTAACCTTATCTTCAGCCATTCATACTGAGCTTTACCTGCTGGAAATGTGTTTTCCATGCTCGTACTCTCAGGTGTACCTTTATCTGAAAATACTGTGGAAAAAGAAAAAAACAAAGACAGAGTCATTTTTTCTTCTGCAAAGACTTTTCAGACATTTAACCCTTAAAGACCCAGTGGGACCTCTGTGATAGCTCCCAAATGAATTTTTCTCTATATTTAACCTTCTTTAAGTGATTTATTACCTTTTTATTTTGATATTATCCTCTTTATTCTGTGCTTTTTTAGTGAAAAATCAGGTATTGTCCTATATTTAATTCACTGATCATGTAGATGTTCATAAAAGCTCAGAGTAAAGTTGAGGGTTATTATGACAAAAACAGAGAAAACAGAAGAAATTCAGTGAAAATCAGGTATTTTCCCATATTTATCTACTGATTGTGTACTTTAATCATCATGGTGAGATTACATTTGAGGGTTACTATATCAAAAACAAAGAGAACCTGAGGAAAAAGTGACTTTTTCGGTAAAATATATCATTAACTGTACATAAAAACAAGTGTGTCCATCCACTGTCACTGATTCAACTCCATGGGTTTTACCGGTGAATTATAGCTGAGTTTATGGCTTATTTTGTTCATGTTACTTATTATTTGGTTGATTTATTATTAATTTTTGATCATTTTATTGATTGCTTATTACAAACAATAAACTTTGTAATATATGAAATATATCGTTGCTGTCGGGTGGAAACCTCCTCTGTCCAAAATGTTGTTTTTTTTCAGGAAACTGGAAAATAATGGATATTTTAAATAAATGAATGGAGTTCAGAGATGTAGACACAGACACACACATATGTTTCTAAAACTGTCAGGCCAATGTGAACACTGGCCAATAGAAGCATTTTATGACATAAAAAAAGAGACCAAAATGGACTTACGAGGTTTCTGCCCAACAGCGACAATATTTGAGCTATGTAAATGTGAGTAATTATTATTGGATTCAAATTCTTTATTATTCCATTTCTATCTATCTATCTATCTATCTATCTATCTATCTATCTATCTATCTATCTATCTATCTATCTATCTATCTATCTATCTATCTATCTATCTATCTATCTATCTATCTATCTATCTATCTATCTATCTATCTATCTATCTATCTATCTATCTATCTATCCGTCCGTCCGTCCGTCCATCCATCCATCCATCCATCCATCCATCCATGGGGCCTGATGATACCTCTGGATATGTAGGTCATGTGCTTTTCTGGTTCTGGTTCCGGGGCAGCCTCTGGTTCCGGTCTGGGAACAGGAGCCGGTGGACGGTTCAGGATTCCCGGGTTGCACAGACTTGTGTCCACGATGTCGTAGATGTCTTCTGAGCTCAGGGCGTACGGATCCTCCTCTTCTTCAATCTGACCGAACTCGGGCGGATACTCACATTTCTCCTCCTCTTCATTATCCGGGGGCTCTTTGTCTTCGGTGATGGGAGGAGGAAGAGGTTTGGCTGGAGGAGTCGACACAGTCGCACATTATGAAAATTATATGAAGTTTTTTAGTCTGTTATTAAAATAATCCAATTGGTAAGCACCAGTTACAGCCTAATCCATTATTGTGTCTATTGGGATGTATCCCTGAATCACTGAGAATACATAAGTATACTGTTTAGTTTTTATTTATGTTGAGCTGAAAAGCTGTTATGACCAAGCAGGTTGGAGAAGAACCTCCTTCAATACATCTGTGCAAGTCTTTGATATCAGACTATATTTCACTGGAAAGACTAAGATTTTATATTAACGATCAGAAGGACATCTTTACAGCAAAGTTTGGAAAAGTGTTGGAATATCTGGGAACTCAGACCGTAACTACCTGAAATAGATTTAATACGGACTTTTGACATCATCGCTGTGGACCAAGGTTATTATCGTTAACGAAAACTAACGAAATGACGAAAACTAGAGTTGTAAAAACATTTTCGTTAACTGAAATAAATAAAAACTATAATTAAAAGAAAAAAACAACAGCTAACTGAAACTGTGTTGTGTGCTTACAAAACTAACTAAAATGTATCAAAATTATGGATGAAATTCCATTGGTTTTCGTCTTTGTCAATGGCGGATTGATTCGAAATCGATTACCCTCAAGCAATTTTAGCTGGTGGCACCGTATGATATTTAATGCTTCGTCACTTGTCGTTTAGAGTCATCTTCTCGTCCCCACTCTACCTGGAAACATGGAGACTTAAGTTGGGAGAAAGCAGCAGAGTCCTGTCTGGGATTTATTTGAATACGACGGCGAAGAAGATAAAAGATATAAAAAAATGAAAACTAAACTAAAACTAAGCATTTAGAAAATAACGAAAACTAACAAAAACTAGCAAACCTGCTGTAAAAACGAATTAAAACTATCTGAATTAGAGAAAAAAAAGTCAAAACTAAAAATAACAAAACTATAATGAAAAATCCAAAACTATTATAACCTTGCTATGGATGTATTTTAGATCTGCTATACATTTCATACAACCTGTATGCACTGCGCTGGACTGTATAATTTTGAAAATGTTCAATAAAAAGAATGTTAAAAATAAATAATAATTCAAATGAGTACCTTGGAAGAACTTCCTAAGCATGGCCTCCTCTGGGTTTTCATCCACAGCGTTCATTACCTCATCTGGAAAAAAAAACACCATCTTTACTTTCCTTAAATTCTCTCTGTATTTCCTCTATATTGTTATTCACAAATCAGTCTTTTATTGTTTTTATATTGTAATTTGTCTGTGTATGTGTGTAATTTGACATTTGTGTGTGTGTGTGTGTGTTGTGTTGTGTGTGTGTCCGATTGTGCATGAGCCATGTTGAAGATGATTTTCTATTATGACAGTTAATAAAGTATTGTGATTCTGACTCTGGACGATGGGACTCCAGTTTATTCTGCTCTTCTCTCTTTCTGCACTACTCTAAATAGGATGCAGTTCTGTCTGAGATCCAGAACTCTGGGTCTGTTACCAACAAAAAGACCTTCAGTGACGTGCAGCTGACATGAGGGAATACACAGTTCAGTTGTATTTCCTCTACAGGGACGTTAAACTTATTTTACATCAGCACAATTTGATCTTAACTTGATCAGACCAGTAAAATAAAAGCGTAATAGCCTATAAATAATGAGAACTCCACATTTTTCTCTTTGTTTTAGTGCAAAAAACTGCAATTAACATCCACAAATGTTCATATTTATAAACTATTCTTTCACAAAAAATTGGAATAACCTGAAAAAACCTGAAATTTCTAAAGAAAATTAAGTGCATTTTTAACAATATTCTGCCTCAGTCTATCATTTACACGTATGCATTATAACTTACAGATCAAAGTGGATCTACAAATGGGTTCTTCTATGAAACTGGTCCTAAAAACAAGACATGGGGACTAAAAATTCAAACCAGATGTAGACTAATGTTATGAAGCAAGTTTGGAAGCACTTTGGGTCCATTTGAAAAAGAAATACTTACTGAGATAAAAGAGAAACTATTTTTCAGATAAAACACATTTTTATATTATTTTTAATTATTTTTAATACAAAAATCTGCATGTAACACGGTGAAAAGGACACAAAAATTACGCGCTACTATTTTTTTGAATATCTCTTTATTCTCTCATAGGTACATTTTGGGAATTGAACTAATTATGTGAAGCAGAGTGTTTCCCTAAAATGGCCACTGTTGCAAAATCATTTGCGATTTATATACATTTAACTGGGAAGGTTCTGCGTGTAACATGAGTGGACACAATGGGTTACATACAAAACCTGGAATGAGACTGAGATTCATGAAAAACCCACATGTCTGGATTAGAAAAATCACTAGGATTGTCAAATTTAACAGTGTCTTTATTTATAGTCTATATAAGACCATGTACGGACATGTTTTCAGATTAAATGCACTGACACCTAAGTAGGTTTTACTGTCCCAATTTTGGTCCTATTTTTGGCCCCAACATTTTATTAAAAATTCATTAATTTTGGGATGGCTCAGAGCAAGAGTATAATTTTTTTTTGCATTTATCTGAGGTCATCATTAGGTACATCCTGGGGGAAATATGTCTACATTTACCTTTTATTATTGGGTCTAAAAAGCTGGCAAAGTGCCAGATACCAAAATAAACCCAGTTTCATAGAAGCATCCAAATACACAAAACGTTTAGTAAGAGAAAGAATACTGATAACATTTGGGAGTTTGGAACTAAAATAAGTTTGATACTGGTGACTATTAATATTTTCAGTGTAATTTGGGTTGGATTTGACCTTTTATTGGTGGGTTGGTTTTGGCCCACAGGCTGGATGTTTTACACCCCTGTAATAGAACACTGGTTTTCAGCCGCTCTCACCTCATGCCCACATTTCCCCTCAACATCAAGTTGTGACCGACTTTTATAACAATAAATAAACAAAAAAAACCCAAACATATTTTTTTAACAAAAGCCTCATTAACAGGTTTTGTATCATTGTTGGCCATTTTGTGAATCAAACATATTCTTTACATTAAGTAAAACTCATCAAACCAGTTATTTTAAAACACGTTATGAGAAAAGCATGTGTGTATTTGTTCTAAATGACATTTCAGCTTTGACATTTTCTTTGTAACATCTAACCAAACACTCAAACCACATAATTCTGTGACCCACTTTTGGGTTTTTAGACATTTGGTTCTCAAATTTCCACTTATACTTGTCTCTCCAAGTACCAAGATTCAAATTTTTTATTTGCCATTTTTGCAACAAACAATCCAGGCATATTGTGCAGGGGCTTTATTTGAAGTCAGGAAAAAACAAAAAAAGAAAAAAAAAAAACCCACCTTAAATAGGAAGCACTTAAAACACTGCACAATAGTGATAAAAATAAAATTTAAAAATATACTAAATAAATGGTGAATTAAAGTAGTGGTATTAGTAGAAGTAGATCTACTTTGATTAATTAGCTTAAAACTAAAATACTGCAGAAAAGCCATGAATTACTTTAATTCACATTTAAAGGATGTTATAGTTTTTTCATTTGCACTAGTATTTTGAATTAATTTTATATATATTTTTTGAGTAACTAAGACATTCGTCCATGTTCCTTAAATGAGAATCCAAGTACTACTGTGAATTAAAACATAACCGCGGTGAAACAATCAGAATATAATGCTTTCATTTTTCTTGTTAACGACCCGTGTTTTCCCTATTTAATAAAAGCAACAGGTGAGAGGAGTGACCATTAAAAATGAGATTTTAAGACTAAACATTAAATCTTAGACTTACATAAATCCTCTGCACATTCAGGGTCGATGCCCAGCATGGACTCGTAGATGTCCTCCGAACATCCCGAGTACTTCATCATGATGTCCTCTGAATTCGCCGTCATCATCTCGTACACGTCTGCGTTCTCCTCCGTGTTGATGGTCTCCTCAATGTGAGACTTGAGCATGTCCGCCGTCTCCTGCACAAAACAATAAAAATAGGATCAGTGTCCCTGTATGTCAGCGTCATGTTCTATCAAGAGTCAATCCCCAGTTGAATGTGTGAGGTTGTCAGGTTCTGTCTCTGTGTTCCAGTCCTGTGGTCTGGATGCAGGAGAAGTGGGCGGTACTTTCACTGGAGGAGAACTCAACTAATGACATCAAAGTCCATATATGACTTCTATCAGTGATCATTAGGAACTAGATTAATATCTGTAACCATTTACATGTTATAAACCATCAAAATATGGACCATTAGAAGGAAAGGCCCATTTTTAATATTTCAAAAAATTTGTCAAAAAATCAAAATAGGTGAAAACTATGAACAAACTCAGTAGACATTGTCCAAAGGAAGCTACATAATTAAAAAAATAAATAAATCCGACCAGCAGTTTCAGAGAAGATTGTGGTGGTGGTGACCTTGACTTTGACCCTTCAAGGTCACTCAAGGTCAAAGGTCATGGACCCAAATGAAAATCCATATATGACTTCCTATCAGTGCTAAATAGTAACTATACTGATATCTGTAACCATTTACATGTTATAAACCATCAAAATATGGACCATTTTAAATATTTTTAAAATTCGCAAACATTTTTCTTAAAATCTAAATTTCTCAAAACTGTGAACAAAATTTGTAGACATTGTCTCAAGAAAGCAATACAAATTTTTTTTTTCAAATATGTCGGACCAGTAGTTTCAGAAATAATTCTTAAAACCTGATATTGGTGAGTTTGACACTTCAAGGTCACTCAAGGTCAAAGGTCACAGACCCAAATGAAAGTCCATATATGACTTCCTATCAGTGATCAATAGTAATTCTATTAATATCTCTAACAATTTTTTGTTATAAACCATCAAAATATGAACCATTATAGGTAAAGGCACATTTTCAGTATTTCAAAAATTCGTCAAAAATTTTAAAAATCTAAATTTGTCACAACTGTAACAAAATTTATAGACATTGTCCCAAGGAAGCTATATAATTAAAAAAAAAAAAAAAAAAAAAAAAGTCAGACCAGTAGTTTCTGAGGTGATTGTTAAAATCTAGACATCAGTGACCTTGAATTTGACCCTTTAAGGTCACTCAAGGTCAAAGGTCATGGACTCAAATGAAAGTCCATATATGACTTCTATCAGTGCTCAATAGTAACTATGTGGATATCTGTAACCATTTATATGTTATAAACCATCAAAATATGAATCATTATCAGTAAAGGCACATTTTCAATATTTAACAAATTTCTAAACATTTTTGTAAAAAATCTAAATTTCTCAAAACTGTGAACAAAAATTGAAGACATTGTCTCAGGGAAGCTACTTTTTTTTTTTTTTTTTTTTTTAATGAGTCAGACCAGTAGACACTGGTGTGTTTGACCCTTCAAGGTCACTCAAGGTCAAAGGTCATGGACCTAAATGAAAGTCCATATATGACTTCTATCAGCGCTCAATAGGAACTATATTGATATCTGTGACCATTTACATTTTTTAACGCATCAAAATATGAACTAAGTAAAGGCATATTTTCATTATTTTAAAAAATTGTCAAAAAATTAAAAAACCTACATTTCTCAAAACTGTGAACAAAATTTGTAGACATTATCCCAAAGACGCTACATGTAAAGTTTGACAGGTAAGCTAAAACCCAGACGCTGACTAATAACCTCATTTTGTTCGTATAAATCCACCGTCTTCGTTGCGCTTACGACATATTCGTCGATGAACTGCCTGAGGTCGGAGAAGCCGTTCTTCTCGGCCAGCGTGTTGGGGTAGTCGCCGTTCCTGTTCATGACGCTGTACGCCTGCAGAGCGCCGGGACACTGGAGGAGGGTGCTGGTCAGCTTCTTCAGACCGTACTTGGCCGCAAAGTGAAGCAGCGTGGGAAGCTCCTCGTTCCGCTTACCTGAAGAACAGAAACCAGTAAATATCACCCCAGTCACACACATGTGAGGGAGGGAGTGTATTTAGACACTATACACTCTGAAATCTACTGGTTATCACTGAGCCTGTTTACATCCACACTAATACAAATGATTTCTGGAGTCATCAGATTATTATTGATCATGTAAACAGTATAATCTGATTATGAACAATGAGATTAAAAACACCTGGATTTCTCTCTAACTCCGATGTGTCCATGCATGTATACAGGTTAATCTGATTTACTTTGTTTACTTTGTTCTTTTACATCTGAACACGTGTTTTAAAAAAAAGAAATAAAGGAAAATGGAAGTGATGTGGTTAAATGTGAGTGGAAACGATAACAGATGTTTGATTTCACCATCACTACATGCATATGTAATGTGTTTCCTATATGTGCATGTACAGTAGATGTTTATATAAATAGACAACACATTTACTGACATTTAAATCACATTTAAGCAAAGAATCCATTTGTGTCATTTGCAAAACGTCTGAACAAAACAAATAAAAGTGATTAGATTAGATTAGATTAGATTAGATTAGACTTTATTGATCCCACAACAGGGACATTTACAGGTCAAGGCAGCAACAGAATAAAGTGCAAGAAAAAAAATGTGCAGCATAAAGATAACACAAAAGAGAAACAATGTAAAAATATATAATATAATATATAATATAATATAATATAATATAATATAATATAATATAATATAATATAATATAATAGTAGTAAGTCATAAAACTCTACAGACTATATGCATATTTACAAAAGTGGAACTGCAATATGTCAGACAGTACAGATGAAAGATAAATGCTGTACAGTCTGACAGTGGTGGGGTTGAACAGATGAACAGAACAAGATAAAACCAATCAAAAACCAAAACATCAAATAAAAATCACAGAATAAAACATTTTAATTTATGGCCTAAGTCAGTGTCTATCAGGGAACTAAGAGTGTTACAGTCCTGCTAAAGCTCCTTTTGAAGAAACAAATGTTCCTTTTTCCTTTCCTTTTCAGTCCTGTGGTGTTTTTACTCACATGATGCCATATTGTTTTCTTCAATCTGTCTGATTCCAAACAGCTGCATCCCCGTCGCAGGCATCTTGGATTTCAAAGAGTCAGTTAACATGATGTCCAGTGATTCTCTGGAGTTGGACGTCAGGTTGAAGGCCTGAAAACGCAAAATTAAACACATGAATCCACTAACACTGCAAAAAAAAAAAAGTAAAAATTAAAAAAAATGTAAAAATACTTTATCCGCTTAAAAGAAAAAATTTTTTGAAAAGGAAGTTTTTCACAACAAAATAATTTTTTCTTCATATTTCAGCTAATATCATATAATTGAAACAAGCTCAAACACTGGTTTGCATGAAATTCCAGCACAGGAACAAGATTGCTGTGTCTTATTTTAAGAATACACAACTCCTGAATTTAAGAAATTGTATAAAATGACACTAAAGTTTGTATTGATCAATTTTCACTCAGTCAGCTGCAATTGTTTCAATAAAAAGGTAAAAATAAGAATTAGCTTCAGGTGCCTTGATTTATGTCAAACTCACTTATTTTTGGTGCTTTTTTGATGAAATACCATCTTATTCTATGCAATTTTTACTTATTTTTCTCAGAGTTAACTATAAATAGTTTTTAAAGTAAATATTTCTTTGTTCTATTACATCTGTGCGTGTATTTAAAAAAATAAATAAATAAAAAATGATAGAAAACGGATGTGATGTACTCACTACTACCGTCACACATACGTACAAACTCTGAAAGAAATCTGATAATGGACTGAAACACAGACACCAGGGAGTTTTGATTATCACATTTCAGATGAGCATGTAAACACATCAGATGTGATTATTAGAATTATATAATTACTCCTAGTTATCTGATTGTTATGGCCATGTAAATGAGCTCAGTGTTTCTATAAAATTCAGGCTTTTTTTGTAGTGTCAAAGTCTTAAAGTGGTTAGATTTATATGCTTAGAATTCTAATAATAATAATAATAATAATAATAATAATAATAATATTAATAATAAAGTAGTAGGTGTGTAAGTAGGTGACACTGACAGTACAGTGTGTAGTAGGACTGTTTCTGTGACTGAATGGACCACCTGACAGATGAAGTTAACCGGATCCGCTGCGTTTTCCAGATGTCGGCTGACTTCTCCCAGGTCGGTGAAGAACGTCAGCGGCCTCAGGTTCATGGACGACTGCTCAGTGTGCAGGGTGACAGACACCGCTCCAGCCGGCATATCTGAGACGGACCAGAAGGACTGAGGTTAGTCAGTCTACTGCATCAGCGTTAGGGTCACATGACTTCCTGTCGGGACTCACCGGGTGCACAGACGCTCAGAGTGTATTCATTCTCCACCGTGGCTCTGATCCGTTTGGCAGCTGCATGTTCTGATGAAAACTCCACCTCTGGTACCGACTCCACATCCACTCTGTCCTTTAACATGATATAAATGGTCTGCTGCTCCTAAACGACACAGGAAAGATGATTAATTCTGCTGCTTTAATGACATATAATAATTTTAAAAGCAATGCTGCTTCCATCCCCTTTTCAAACCATGTGTGCATGGGCTGTCCAGTTATCGTCTGTTCAGTGGTTAACTGTGGTAGTAGGTTTGAAATAAACATGTGAAGGAATGAATGTACAAACATAAATGCACTATTTTCATATAGACTTCAGTTCATAGATATTCATACTGTTACATATATATTTACATACTCTTACATAGATGTACACACTGTCAATACTGTTCATATATATATATATATCTATATCTATCTATATATATATATATATACACAAGTGTTACACACACACACACACACATATATATATATATATATACATATATATATATATATATATATACCGTTAATGCTGTCAATATTGTTCATAGATATACATACTGTTACATACACATACATACTGTTTTCATAGATATACATACTGTTAATATTGTAACTATTGTGTCTATTCATATTTTATGTCAGTTTAATTTTTACTTAACTTATATTTCTATTCTCATTTTACTTTCTGTAAAACTTTATATTCTATTTTCTTATCTTATTTTTTGTAATTTTATATTCGCTCTATTCTTATTCTTTGAAATACTGTTAATATTGTTCATAGATATGTGTGCTCTTTTCATAGATATACATATTGTTAATACTGATAATATTGTGTTAATTCATATTTTATGTCAATTTTATTTTCGTTCTACTTTTGGTTCTATTCTTATTTATTTCTAAAATTTTAAATTTTCTTATCTTATTTTTAGTTTTTGTAATTTTATATTCACTCTATTCTTATTTTCTGAAGTACTATTTAAAAAAAAATTCTATTCTATTCTATTCTATTCTTACCCCACATCGGACTCTGCTGGGTTGAACGCTCAGACAGCTGGGGTGAGCCGATGAGTCAGTGTCTGTTTTGGAATTCACTTCATTCACAGGTTCTTCATCCCTCTGGACGTTCTCTTTCTGGACGTTCTCCTGATGTTCTTCACAAACCACCTCATGTGTCGGTGAAGCTGCCGTCAGACACTGAAGTTTCTCATATTCCTGACGTTTGGCCTCCTCTCTAGTACCTTGAAACAAATAAAAAATAAGGAAAACCTCTTATTAAATCAGTCATTTATCCTAAAGACTTAAAGGCTGTATTGTGCTGGTTTTACGTTCTTACTTCTCTTCATTTCTATAAATATCAACAGCTCTGACACAATCTAGGACAGGTTACTTCCTCTGTGTCCTTTTATAGCATTATATACCAGTGACAGCGTGGGAACGGGTTTTAAAGGCACAACTTCCATCATTTGAATACATTAAACCGATACTAAAGTGCATGGAAGGACAACAACCTCCGCAAGTACTCACTGACAGTGACACATGTTACTAAAGACACACTGTATTTGTATTTATGTGTCGTTCTTTTGCAGAGATTTGGTCATTTTAGTTATCATTTTTTAATGTATTTATTTTAGCTGCTTTTATTTGTATGTTTACAGTAGATTTTATATATGATCTACAGATTGGATGGCACTTTTAAATTTGTTGTACTTGTTACAATGACAATTAATAAATTCTATTCTATTCTATTCTATTCTACACAAAAACACCTTCTCCCTGGCTTTATTTTACAAAGATGCTGCCATTATGACCTTCACTTAGCATTACTAAAGAAGAGTGTGATTCATTAAAAACACATGCTCACTTAATTTTACAACTTGAGACACAAAAAATTAATTAAAGTCATAATCTGAACACATTTAACCGACACTAAAGTACATAGAAGGACAACAACTTCTGCAACTACTCACTGACAGTGACACGTTATTAAAGAGTCACTGTATTTGTCTGTATGTGTTGTTCATTTGCAGAGATTTAATCATTTTAATGGTAATTTTTTAAAATCTATTTATTTTAGCTGCTTTTATTTGTATGTTTATAGTAGATTTTATATATGATGTACAGATTGGATGGCACTTTTAAATTTCCTTGTATTCATTACGATGACAATAAAATTCTATTCTATTCTATTCTATTCTATTCTACACAAAAACACCTTCTCCCTGGCTTTATTTTACAAAGATGCTGCCATTATAACTTTCACTTAGCATTACTAAAGAAGAGTGTGATTCATTAAAAACACATGTTCACTTAATTTTACAACTTGAGACACAAAAAATTAATTAAAGTCATCATCTGAACACATTAAACTGATACTAAAGTACATGAAAGGACAACAACCTCTGCAAGTACTCACTGACAGTGACACGTTATTAAAGACGCACTGTATTTGTCTGTATGTGTCATTCTTTTGCAGAGATTTGGTCATTTTAACCCTTGTGTGGTGTTCAGATTTGGTCATTTTAACCCATGTGTGGTGTTCAGATTTGGTCATTTTAACCCTTGTGTGGTGTTCAGATTTGGTCATTTTAACCCTTGTGTGGTGTTCAGATTTGGTCATTTTAACCCTTGTGTGGTGTTCAGATTTGGTCATTTTAACCCTTGTGTGGTGTTCAGATTTGGTCATTTTAACCCTTGTGTGGTGTTCAGATTTGGTCATTTTAACCCATGTGTGGTGTTCAGATTTGGTCATTTTAACCCTTGTGTGGTGTTCAGATTTGGTCATTTTAACCCTTGTGTGGTGTTCAGATTTGGTCATTTTAACCCTTGTGTGGTGTTCAGATTTGGTCATTTTAACCCATGTGTGGTGTTCAGATTTGGTCATTTTAACCCTTGTGTGGTGTTCAGATTTGGTCATTTTAACCCTTGTGTGGTGTTCAGATTTGGTCATTTTAACCCATGTGTGGTGTTCAGATTTGGTCATTTTAACCCACGTGTGGTGTTCAGGTTTTTGTCACTCAGCCAGTGTTCGTGGGTGTGGTGGACCAGCTGTATTTGTGGGTTTTTAATTCAACATAATCAAACAATGTAATGTTAAAATACACAACAGATGTTCACTTCATCCCAACTACAAGCAACATAAAAAGCATATATGTTTAATATTGGCCTTTTGCCTTTGCTAGATCACATTTATGAATTAAAGTTCTATTCGTTTTTAGTTAGTTTTTTTTTTAATAAAATGCAATGTAATCAAGATATGAGAAGAAAAAAAATCATTAAAAAAACTATTACTCATCATTTTTCTTTTAATAAAAAATGAAAACGCGTCCCACAGACCCAAACACCATACAAGGGTTAATGGTTATTTTCCACAAAAACAGCTTCTTTTATCTATTATTTTGCAAAGATACTGCTCTGATCTGCAAAATTTTTACTTGTTTAACCCTATATCGGGCAAGTGACTATTTTTGGTCATTTCAAACATTAAATATGAGGCCAAACCCATGTCTCACTGAGGTCCAGAAGCATGTTGGGTTTCATAATAATATACAGTGATTCTGAGAAAATCTTACAGAAAACACTATTTTCCTGTTTTACTGGGTTGACAAGTTTCCAAACAGAGACAGCTCCATGATCTGTTGTGAGTCCAATCCTTACGTCTTAGAAACTGCAGGTTTATTTTTTTCATGTGTTTATTTGTAAGCCTAATGTATTTCATTGGCATTTTCTTTACAGTATTATGGTTATTATGTTAACCCACCTATTCCATATACAGTCTTGTGCTACAACAAATGCATTATGTTACTGACTATAATTTTTTTGCTCTTTTTTGTCAGACTGTAATTGAGGGTCATGTGATAATCTGTGCTTTTCAATAAAGAGAAAGTTACAAAAAAAGAAACACTGGCTTTATTAAAACACAATTTAGCCAAACAACCATATAGTTTTTTTTCCCCACTATTCTCTATTCTAGTGGATGGTGCTAAATAGGCCTAATAGTATAATATTACTAAAAAGAACATTTGGCTTCTGGGATTTAGATGAATTAACCCTTTAATTGAGTGTTTTTGCTTCTTCAGACTCATTCTTCAGACCTTACTGTTTTTCTACCATTTCTGTTTTTTATACTTTTAATTTATTATGTATAGTGTGTTTGCTCTTGTATTCTGTAGATCTTATATTCTATTTTGATGTTTGTCATGCTGCTGCTACACTACAGTTTCCAAGTTTGGGATCAATAAAGTCTGTCCGTCTATCTATCTATCTATCTATCTATCTATCTATCTATCTATCTATCTATCTATCTATCTATCTATCTATCTATCTATCTATCTATCTATCTATCTATCTATCTATCTATCTTAATAATCACAATTGTGTTTATTAAAACACAATTTAGCCAAACAACCATATAGTTTTTTTTCCCCACTATTCTCTATTCTAGTGGATGGTGCTAAATAGGCCTAGTAGTATAATATTACTAAAAGAGAACGCTTAGCTTCTTGGATTTAGATGAATTAACCCTTTAATTGAGTGTTTTTGCTTCTTCAGACTCATTCTTCAAACATTACTATTTTTCTACCATTTCTGTTTTTTGTACTTTTAATTTATTATGTATAGTGTGTTTGCTCTTGTATTCTATGTAGATCAATCGGTCGGTCGGTCCGTCCGTCCGTCCATCCGTCGGTCGGTCCGTCCGACCGTCCGTCCGTCTGTCTCTTTTACTCTTATTATTCTTACTTTTTTCTGATCAGTACTCTATTTTACAAGTGTGTGTTTGTGTTTGTCTGTGAAACAACTGTTTTTATGTGTTTCAGCTTTGTTTATGTTTTGTTTCTGTTTTTGTTCTTCTCTTTTTTCTTTGGATTTCTTTGGATGACTCAGGGAAACGCACAAGAATTCCAATGTACCCATATGTTGTTTACCTATGTTTTGTACTTTCTGGACATGTAGTTTTGCACTTGGTTTTGTATTCATTTTGTATTGTCTTTGGATGTATTTAGTTTGGTTTGTCTGACTTTATACAGTATGATTTTAGAGCCAGTTGTGTATGTAACCATTAAGGCTATTATTATTTAGAAGGGGGCAGGAAATATAAGATTTTCTTCATCCTGCTACTTTTTGAGCATGAGTGTGTACATGTTTGTTTACTTGATGATTATTGAATGTTACTGATGAAATACACAACCATGAACGAAATAAATGAACTGAAATTAAAAAATACTGCAATGTATCTGTGCAAATGGCAAATAAAGTCTATTCTATTCTATTCTATTCTATTCTATTCTATTCTATTCTATTCTATTCTATTCTATTCTATTCTATTCTATGTAGAAACTGAAGTATTTTATCTGACAGGAAAAGCCTCAGAAAAATAAGAATGAAACTAAAGGTGTGAATTAAACAGAAACAGTAGCAGATGAAAGTGTAAACCCACTCTCATTGACACACTCCAGGATGGTGGAGATGTAGACGGCCGGTTCGTCCTCTGAGTACAGTTTCCTCCAGTATGGCCAGTCTTCGAAGCTCTCGGTCAGGATGGCGTCCTCCGTCACGCCGCACAGCAGCGCCACCACCCTGTAGGGGGGATAAAGGAGTCTGTGCAGCGCCTCCTGCAGCTCCGGCTCACAGAGCATGTCCAGGAAGACGCCGGCCAGCAGCAGGACGATGCACTTGGAGCTCTGGAAACAGTCAAAGTTGTACCCGTGGAGCTGATCGGCCGGGCCCACGGCGTACAGCAGAATGGACCTGTGGTGGAAGGTTCTGGAGGACTTTAGGATCTGCTGCAGGTACGACGCCCATTCCTGAGCCTCGGCCGTGTGGAGGATCAAGAGGTCGTAGGACTCAGGAGGCTTGGTGCCGTCTGAAAAACACAAAACATTAAAATAAGATGAGTACGTTAACAAAAACTGCAAATATTTAAACCCATTAAGACCCAGAGCTACTTTTGTGTCAGCTCCCAAATTAACTTTCTCTCTATTTAAAGGTGCTGAACAGAGAATTGGTTTAAAGAGGATTACAGCGACAACTTCAGCTGGAATCAGTGGTGTTTTTAAGGGACAAAGACTGCTTCCCATGAGCACCAGGGCCTAATGTCATAAGGGCATAACTGTGGCCAAGGCTGCATTTGAAGCTAATGATTGAGGAGTGGATCCTCTTTCCAACTCTGCATTTCTTTTTTCCAGACAGTAACGTGCAGGTGCAAAGTGACGTTTGAAACGAGACAACAGTAAACTTCATTAAGTCTGTTTGTAGCGTAGTTTAGTAACTGTGGTGAAAACAAAAGTGAAACCAAACTTTGAAAGTCTGACTCCTGCTTCTATGTCTGTTTTACTCCAGAGCTCCTAAGTGTTCCTCACAGACCAGTGTTTAAGACGTGTCCCAATAAGATACATTTGCACTAGCTTTAACACAAAGTATTCAAGCATTTTCATAAATGACTTCAGTAGGGCTGTGTATCGGCAAGAATCTGGCGATACGATACAAATCGCGATACTAGGATTACGATACAATATATCATGACACATCATGATATTGTTAAAAAGGCAATTTTTGTTTCTTTTTTTTTTTAAATGATTATTTCCTTGAAGAATGGAATTACACCAGAAATCTGCACAAATACTAAACACATTTTTATTTGATCCCAACAGGATCTGATGCTATATCACAAAATGTTCCTGTGTTCAAATTTAAATTATATTTTACAGACATTACAGTTTAAGATCCTGTTCAAATGTTCATATTCTATTAGTTCAGAACTAACATCAGAACAGTAGTTTTGTGCAATCCCAACAAAGGAACTACCGTTATTTAACAAGAGTGTTAAATAATAATAAACATAAAGAAAACAAAGAAAAAACCAACACAAAAAAAGAAAAAATGAACCTCCACAATATCTGCATTTGAATAAATATCTAAAAATATCAATACAGTACTTTTTAATATTGATACAGTTTTGTGAAAGGAAATATTGCGATATATTGCAGAACCGATATTTTCTTACACCCCTAGTCTTCAGTCATTCTTCATCTTCATCATTCTGCATTAGCAGTGCAGCTCTAGCTGCTTCAGCCTTCTGCATTCACAGTATTCTACTGGTAGAATCGTCCTGTTCCAAAAACATAACTGCAGTATTGTCCTCTTCATGGCTGACTTAGCAAGGGGGAGAAGTTTTCAGCAGGGAGTAGAATTCAGCACAACATTCTACTGGTAGAACCGTCCTGTTCCTGAAGGACAGTTTAGTATCCAGGCCCAGGCATGAACATTCAACTCCATACAGAACCATTTCAGTCTGACCTTAAAAAGCCCTTAGTTTGGACTGAAACAATGCTGCAAATGAAACAGATTAGCCCTGTCACAGAGCTAGCCCTGCAGCTAATGCTAAAGAGCTAGCCCTGCAGCTAATGCTAAAGAGCTAGCCCTGCGGCTAATGCTAAAGAGCTAGCCCTGTGGCTAATGCTAAAGAGCTAGCCCTGTGGCTAATGCTAAAGAGCTAGCCCTGCGGCTAATGCTAAAGAGCTAGCCCTGTGGCTAATGCTAAAGCGCTAGCCCTGTGGCTAATGCTAAAGAGCTAGCCCTGTGGCTAACACAAGTGTTTACTACGTGTTGGACTGAGCTACCAACACACACTAGAGTCCAATCCAATGTTCCAGTGCATCTGTGTAAAGAACAGAAGTATTCTAGACCTGTGGAGAAGGAAGGTGGACAACTGCAGCTGTTTTCATTCCTTTAACTCTATCCTTAGTTCTATCCATCCGTTCAATGCACAGGTTTCCCTCTGTTTTAGTCTGTGCTCTATCACTCTATCCTTTAGTTTTCTGTTTCTTTTTTCTTTCCACCAGTCCAGCTCCAGTTCCGGTGTCCACCATTACAGCTAAATAAATCCAACAAATCCTATTGTTTAGTTCGAAGGACAGATCTGACTCCTCACTCGTTCAGTTTACTTTTCACTACTAAACTCTGCCGGTCGGTGTGCTGTTGTCATAGTGACGTTAATCTGCCATAAATCAGTCCAGTCTTGTCCGACCTGACCAGGGACGGTGGAAACAGCATTTGGAAATCACCTGTTTTGGTGCTGATAATCTCATTTTAAACTGCAGACTACGATCAGAAATATATATAAAAATGAGACTTTTTTATGATCACGCAGAAAGTCTGTACATGACCTTTAACCTTTCTGAAGCATTTATAAGCATTTATTATAACATTATCCTCTGTATTTAGCATTTTTTAGTGAAAATTAGGTATGCAATATTAATCATAAATTCACTGGTGTTGTGATATAGGGCTCTACAAACAAAACTGAACTGAATTGAACTATTTCTAATAGACTTGACTTCATAGATATACACACTGTTAATTCTATTAATATTGTGTCTTTGTATTTAATGTGTATTTTCATTTTTATTCTACTTTAGTTCTATTTTATTTTACTTTTTGTGAAGTTTTATATTCTATTTTTTTATCTTGTTTTTAATTTTTGTAATTATATATTCGCTCTATTCTTATTTTCTGAAGTTTTTGTGTTTTTTATCAATATTGTTGTACTGAGGTACATTTGTTTGGACAAATATAATGATAACAACAAAAATAGCTCATAGAACTTGAATTTAAGAGCTGATATCCAGCCATTTTATTTTATTTATTTATTTATTTTTTTAATAATAACCAAAATCCCTTCAGTTTTTCCATCAATATCTATCGCATTGTACTGACAAAACCAGTGCTTCTATTCATTCCATGTTTTCTTTTCTGCCTGTTTTAGTCACATGACACACACATGAGTTAGTACTTGATTGCATAACCATTGTTTTTGATGACTTTTGATGGTCTAATAATTTTTTCCACGACTGTATAGTTTATTAACATCAATATTTCCTTAAAGTTTAAAGGGAGATTTTTCTTCCTCAGTGAAATTTGACAAAAGTAGACGGTTAGTTGTGGTAGAAAACTATTATTTACAGTCAGAGCAGGAAAAATATTTTAGAAATTTAGAGGTAGAACATTTAAAACCATAGTCATGATTGCATAACCATTGTTTTTGATGACTTTTGATGGTCTAATAATTTTTCTGCAACTGTATGCTTACCCAGATACCTGAAGTTTAAGGACATACGGTATTTTGCTGAAACAGTCAGTTTTTCTTCAGGGGTAGAGTGGACACTAAAGCCCACAGATCCCAGACTACACAGCGGTCGATAAGGAGTTCAAAGGTCTGAGATACAATCTGGAGCCAGGCCATGAGGAGCTTTAAAGTTAATCAATAAAACCTTTAGATCAATAATGTAAAGAAGCTCAAACATGTGTACTTAAAGCTTATTTTCAGTAAAAGCACAGTCTATTTGGGCTAAAATGGAGTCTATCCTCTACAGAGTTGAAGGGAATTCAGACCAGTGGAAGTTTTTCTGGTTCTACAGTTTAATGTAAAGACACCGAGGGGCTGCGTTTTAGCTGTTATAACACTAGAAAAAAAACTTTAAGTGACATAGAAATGACATCTGTAGTTAAAATAATCAAGAGACAATTAACATTCCACAAACATAATACCATAGTCTCATTTTGAAGGGGTGTTATTATGGATTTTTATGGAAAAATACAGACATTTAATCTCCAGAAATGTATGGATAAATAAAAATGTATTGTCTTATAAGTGTATGGTTGTGTTTATCACTGTTTATTATTTATTGCTTTAGTTTTAATCATTAATAATCTGATGTATATGCTATAAACTGTTTTATTTAATCAGTTGTAATTATTTAAAAAAAAAAAAAAATTATTGTCTGTTGTTTTAATCTCACATTGTGACAGACTTTAGGTTGTATTTTGCGTGAAAGATTACACATATATATAGTTTATTTTTATCGTTTTCATGTTTCACCCATAAAGACCCAAACAGTTACTGGCAACTAAATTCATTTACTGATCCAAAAAGTTTAATACCTGTTGATCCACTAATAATCCTATCAATCCATGTAAATAATCAGTGTAAAATACAGTTTGTCATCTTTACATGGTCATCAGATATGACCCATTTGGACGTTCAGAGGCTCCGTGGTTACCGTGGAAACACTTTCATCTTCTACAACAGGGGTGTCAAACTCATTTTAGTTCGGGGGCCACATACAGCCTGTTATGATATAAAATGGGCCGGGCCAGTAAAATAATATAAATAATAGGAAAATAATAACTTTTGAGTGAAAAAATTTAAATTCCATAATGAAAATGTTTACATCTAAGAACTGTACTCGAACATAACATGAATACATATGAGCAACCTGAAAATTCTTAAGTAAAATAAGTGCAATGTTAACAATATTACGCCTTAGTTTATCATTTATACATGTGAATCACAAGTTAGAGATCACAATGGATCTATAAATACACAAAACATTAAATAACAGGGAGAAAATTATTAAAATTCCACATACTTCTCTTAAGACATTTCAGATATTCACTTTTTTTTTTTAATAAAAGACTAGTCTGCAAATGTAAATAGTCTTGTGTAATGTAACTTTTTTTTCACTAAAACAAAGAGAAAAAATCTGCAGTTTTCATAATTTATAGGTAATTATGTTAGTATGTTACTGGTCTGATCCACTTTAGATTGAATTGACCTAAAATTATTTGAACATCCTTGAATTTTTGCATTTCTCAAATTCATCCCAGGGGCCGGACTGGACCCTTTGGCGGGCCGGATTTGGCCCCCGGGCCGCATGTTTGACACCTGTGTTTTACAACACTGATTCACCAGTAAAACTCAAGGAGATGGATCAGTGACAGTGGATGGAGACAGTTGGTTTATGTGCAGTTAATTATATATTTCACTGAAAAAGTCTATTTTTCTTCAGTTTTGTCTGATTTTGACTCAACTTTAATCTGAGCTTTTATAAACATCTACATGATCAGGGAATTCAATATAGGAAAATACCTGATTTACACTGAAAATATGCAAAATTCTGAAGATAAATTTATAATAAATGGTGATAAATCAGTTAAGAAAAAGTTAAATAGAAAGAAAAATTCCCACAAAAGTAGCACTGGGTCTTTATGGGTTAAGACACAGGTGTCAAACATGCGGCCCGGGGGCCAAATCTGGCCCGCCAAAGGGTCCAGTCCGGCCCCTGGGATGAATTTGAGAAATGCAAAAATTACACCAAGAAATTAACGATCCTTTTGGTTCAGGTTCCACATTCAGACCAATTCAATCTCAAATGGGTCAGACCACTAAAATACTATCGTAATAACATATAAATCATGACAACTCCAAATGTTTTTCTTTGTAAATGTAAATATTTTCATGTATTTACACTAAAACAAAGTATAATTTCGCAAAAACAAAACAAAAAGGGAATAACCTGAAACAATATGAACAACCTGAAATTTCTTAACAGAAGTAAGTGTAATTGTACCAGTATTCTGTCTGTTACTAAATGTTTTGTGTATTTGTAGATCCACTGTGTACATGTGTAAAGGATAAACAGGAGCATAATATTGTTAAAATTACACTTATTTTTTCCGTTTGTTCATGTTTTTCACATCTTTTGAAAGGATAGTGTGTAGATATAAACTTTTTCATATTGTAAATTTACTTTTTTCACTCTAAAACATAGAGAAAAGTTTGGAGTTGACATTATTACATATTATTATGATATTATTTTACTGGTTCGGCCCACTGCAGATCAAATGTAGCTGAATGTGGAACTGAACTAAAATGAGTTTGACAGCCCTGGGTTGAGAGGATGCACAAGATGTATTTTTTCATACCATTTAGCTTCACTTCTTTACATTTAACTTGTGTTTCAGGGAGTTTTTGTATAGGATTTAATTTGCTAAACTTAACCCAGAAGACAGTATTTTGTTTACAACCTAATAACCTGGAATTTCTGTACTGTAATTAAAATAAAAGAAGCGATTACAGACGTCAGTGGGCATGTAAAATTAAAAACCTGTAATGGGCTCAAACATCGCACTAATGACTCGACACTGCTGATATTATGCGTGGTGTCGGTGTTGCAGCAGGTCGTGTTTGCCGTGGAAATGCTCCACAACATCCCAGCTGTGGAATGTCAAGGTGACTGTGGTGGGAGAATGAATGTCCGATCTGTTTGATATTTCAGCGCGGAGCCAACAAGGAACTGTGCAAACACACCACTGTGTCAACACTGGTCAGAGTAATTTAGTTTGACTCATTACAGTGTTTAATCAGGTCAAGTTCACCTCTGTACACGGTAACTGGGAAAGAAAAGCAGCGCCTACGCTCACCTTCATCACACAAAAACCCGCCGTGTGTGTGTGTGTGTGTGTGTCTTAATGGACCCATTAGATATGTTAGACTGAAATTATTTACAATGTGACATGAATTATTAAACCACACAGGAAGCCAAGACGGACAGTTCCTCTTTTTACAGTAACATTTATGTATGAGAGCTGACTTGGACAGAATAAATAAAAAACCAAGACGAATATTCGGAAAACATGCATGTTTATTTCTTATAATCTGACCCCAAAGTAGACTTTTCTTGGCTTTTTAATGAAACCTCAACCTCTGAAACTGACTTAAAATGCATAAACAACTGTACTTCATCGGATTTTATTCATTTTATTCATTAAAATTTGACCCTAAAGTGGGTTTTTTTTTGGTCTTTTTGATGCATCTTTCCCTTTTAAACTAACTGAAAATACATAAACAACTATGTTACATCTGATTTTATAGCTGGAACGTGTTCTTATATCATTGTCAAGTCTCAAATATGTGTTAAAATCACTTTACAAGTAGCATCATTTGTCCAAATACGTCCTTTTTCAGCTTCTTAACCCTTTCATGCATGAATTATGATTACCGAAATAAAGATTTTTTTTCCTGAATGTTTTTCTTCCTCTTTAGGCATGAAAAAAACAATGTGATTGACATTTCTTTATGAAACTATTTTTCCTGGAGTTACAAAAATGTCCCCTCAGCTGGACACCATACATTTAATTTTTGAAGCAAAGAAACATGTATTTACTGACATACTGTGTGAAAACTATGAAATCAAATAATTTTTAATGCTGTGAATCTGATGTTTCCTCACATTTTAACATACTATAATACTAGCTATTACTCACTCAGATAATATGCAACAAAAAAAACAACTTTTTGTTTTAAAAGAAATTTAAATGACAGTCTAATAACAATTAGCAATTGATTTAGACTCAAATATGTTACTGCAGATCAGGTTTATCAAGAACAGGAACAGTAATGGTATGAATTGTAATGTATGGGGTGTTGCATAAGTGTCCACTGTGTTGGTTGATATGGAAGTAAAACAACAAAATCCATGAATATACAATAGAACAGCTGTAGAAGAACTGTCCACTGTAGTGACCACTATGCATAAAAGGGTTAAAGACAAATATTGTAAAATATTCATGTTTATTCTTTCAAATCTGACCCTAAAGTAGGATTCTTTTGTCTTTTTTGATGCATCTTTCCCTTTTAAACTGACTGAAAATGCATCAACAACTGTACTTCATCTGATTTTATAGCTGGGACATGTTTTTCTATCAGCCAAGTCTCAAATATGTGTTAAAGTAACTTTATAAGTAGCATCATCTGTCCACATATGTCCTTTTTCAGCTTCTTAAAGACACGATTAATTTTTATCCATTAAAATTTGACCCTCAATTAGAATTTTCTTGTCTTTTTGGTGCATCTTTACCCTCTGAAACTAACTTAAAATGCATAAACAGTTTTACTTCATCTGATTTTATAGCTGGAACATGTTCTGCTATTGTGGTAAAGTTTCAAATATGCGTTAAAATCACTTTACATGTAGCATCACTTGTCCAAATATGTCCTTTTTCAGCTTCTTAAAGACAAATATTCTAAACTATTAATGTTTATTCATTAAAATTTGACCCTAAAATTGCTTTTTCTTGTCTTTTTGATGTATCTGTCCCCCTTAAATCGACTTCAAATGCATAAACAGCTTTACTACATCTGATTTTATACCTGGGACGTGCTCTTACATCATTGTCAAGTCTCAAAGATATGTTAAAATAATTTTATAAGTAGCATCATTTGTCCAAATACGTCCTTTTTCAGTTTCTTTAAAGACAAATATTCTAAACTATTAATTTTTATTCATTAAAATTTGACCTGAAAGTAGAATTTTCTTGTCTTTTTGATGCATCTTTCCCCCTTCAACTGACTTAAAATGCAAAAACAACTTTAATTCACCTGATTTCATCACTAGGATGTGTTCTTACATCATTGCAAAGTCTCAAAGACGCGTTAAAATCACTTTACAAGTAGCATAATTTGTTCAAATATGTCCTTTTTCAGCTTCTTCAGGACAAATATTCTAAGAAGATTCACGTTTATTCTTTAAAATCTGACCCTAAAGTAGGATTTTCTTGTCTTTTTGATGCATCTTTACCCTCTGAAACTGACTGAAAATGCACAAATAGTGTTGTTCCATTGTTGTCAAGTCTCAAATATGCATTAAAATCACTTTACAAGTAGCATCATTTGTGCAAATAAGTTCTTTTCAGCTTCTTAAAAACAAATATTCTAAAAAGATTCATTTTTGTTTTTTAAAATTTTACTCTAAAGTAAAATATTCTTCCCTTTTGGTCCATTTTCACCCCCTGAAACTGCAAAAAACAAAAACTAAAAAAACAAAAACAACTTTACTTCATCTGATTTTATAGCTGGAACACTTCCATTGATATAAAGTCTCAAATATGTGTTAAAATCACTTTAAAAGTAGCATCATTTGGACAAATATGTCCTTTTTCAGCTTCTTAAAGAAAAATATTCCAAAATGTTCATTTTATTCATTAAAATTTGACCCTAAAGTGGGATTTTCTTGTCTTTTTGATGCATATTTCCCCTTTAAACAGACTGAAAATGAACAAAAAACTGTACTATATCTGATTTTACAGCTGGGATGTGCTCTTACATCACTGTCAAGCCTCAAAAATGTTAAAATCACTTTATAAGTAGCACCATTTGTTCAAATATGAACTTTTTCAGCTTCTTAAAGACAAATACTCTAAATGATTAATTTTTATTCATTAAAATTTGACTCCAAAGTTGAATTTTCTTGTCTTTTTGATGCATCTTTCCCCTTCAACTGACTTAAAATTTATAAACAACTTTACTTCATCTGAATTTATAGCTGGGACGTGCTCTTACATCATTGTCAAGTCTCAAATATGCATTAGCATCACTTTACAAGTAGCATCATTTGACCAAATATGTCCTTTTTTGGCTTCTTAAAGACAAATATTCTAAAAGATTCTTTTTATTCTTTAAAATTTGACCCTAAAGTGGTATTTTTAAAATCTTTTTTATGCATATTTCCCCCTTAAACTGACTTCAAATGAATAAACAACTGTACTTCATCTGATTTTATAGCTGGGATGTGCTCTTACATCACTGTCAAGACCCAAATATGTGTTAAAATCACTTTATAAGTAGCATCATTTGTCCAAATATGTCCTTTTTCAGCTTCTTATAGCCAAATATTCTAAAAGATTAGTTTGTCTTCTTTAAAATCTGACCCTAAAGTAGGATTTTATGGCATTCTTGATGCCTCTTAGCCCTCTGAAACTGACTGAAAATGCATAAACAGCTTTACTTCACCTGATGGTATTGCTGGGACGTGTTCTTCCATCGTTGTCAAGTCTCAAACATGTATTAAAATCACTTTATAAGTAGCATCATTTGTCCAAATAAGTCCTTTTTGGGGCTTGTTGAGTTCACTGAAGCGTCTTTCCTCTTCAACTGACACTATATTAGCTTTCACCAGATCACCCACTTTGCACAGTTGTATTAATAGCAACACTTAGTTTCCTGATTTTGGTGACTCTGCCCCACTTCCTGAAACAGTTGAGAAGTGAGAAAATGTACCACAGTCATGACAGAGTGTGCAACACAGTCTGCGTTGACACTGTTTGTCATCAGTCGCCGGTGGACGGCTTTATTATCAGAATAAACGAAGGCGGGGTTCTGTTGAATTTCAAAGCAGACGCTGAAATAGACGGCATAGACCTCTGATACACTCCTGCATTGTGTTGTCTAAGATACAACACACACACACACACACACACACACACACACATGCACACACACACTTGCAGTTCTATATCAAATCACCTGTTGTGTGGGCCACTTCCGTTTTCTCACTTCCTTAACAAGGTGCTGTGTCTGGGGACTTTCGCACACTTTACATCTGAAAATCAACAACAACAACCAGTTTTATACAGTAAATATATGTACGCTGCACTTCAGAATGAACAAACATAATGATATTTAGCAACATAACGTACAGGCATTAATACTAGCAAACGTATAGAATGAATCAGTTAATCATTAATGATGGCAATAATGATATTTAGTCATTTTTATGAGTTAATACTTAACTAGTTAACAGTGCAGACGTGGCAAAAGTACATACATTGTGTACTGCCATTGTTGTAAAAGTACTGATTCAATGTTTAAAGTCAAGTAAAAGTAAAATAAACAATGCCTCATTAACCCTTTTGTGCATGAATTATGAGAACCTTAGCCAAGATGTTTTTCCTGAGTGTTTTTATTTTATTTTATTTTATTTTATTTATTTCAAACATGCAGAGAAACAAAATAAAACAAACACAAAGCAAAATAAGACAAAAACAAAATAAGATATAAATGAACAAAATCTATGTTCAAGTACATGCAAGTCTGAATTTTGCATGGTCAAAAAGGAATAGGAAGAAGCGTAAACTTATTTCATCCTACCCCTCTTTAGGCATGAAAAAAAAATCAATGCAATCAAGTTTTTTTTTTTGTTTAGGAGTTACAAACATGTCCACTCACCAGGGCACCACACATTTAATTTCTGAAGCAAAGAAACGTGTATTTAAAACCCAATATCAGAAAGTGATAAGGAAAACTATGCAATAAAAACCTTTTTAATGCTGCTAATCTATTGTTTTCTCACATTTTTGCATACTCTAATACTAGTTATTATTGACTTCATGGAGATAATATGCAAAAAAAAAAATTAAAACCTGTTAATTACAGTCTAATATCAATTAGCAATTAATTTACACTGAAACATGTTAGTGCAGATCAGGTTTATCAAGAACAGTAAAGTTACAGTAATAGTCTGAATGTCAGTGTATGGGATGGTGCATAAGCGTCCACTGTGTTGGCTGATATGGAACTAAAACAATAAAATCCATGAATATACAAGAGAACAGCTGCTCTATATTTACTGCTCTATATATGCTGGTGCTGTCTTTTCTACGTGTTACTGTTCTATCCATATAGGCTGTAGTCAGTGTTTATGTTGGGAAGGTGTGTAATGATGAAAAATAAAATTAAACAGAGCAGAAACAGGTATTTAATACAGTAAATATATGCCCAGTTTGACCTTTTCTGCATTATAATTGCACAAACAGGGTTAATTTTCACTTTAAGTGTCAGAACGTTCAGGTTTTAATTCTAGTAAATGTACAGATGATGACGATAATGAGAGTTTGTGGGTTAAGTTGATGTTTTCAGCAAATACATTACAAGGTAAAAGGGCATAAGTGGCAAAAAAATCCCTTATTTGTCACTTATGTACAATATTTACAGCTCTATATACAACAGTGCTGTCTTTTCTACGTGTTACTGTTCTATCCATATAGGCTGTAGTCAGTGTTTATGTTGGGAAGGTGTGTAATGATGAGAAATAAAATTAAACAGAGCAGAAACAGATATTTATTACAGTAAATATATGCCCAGTTTGACCTTTTCTGCACTATAATTGCACGAACAGGGTCAATATTCACTTTAAGCATCAGAACATACAGGTATGTTCAGGTATTAACACTAGTAAACTTACAGAATGATGATGATGATATTTTATGGATTACGTTGATGTTATCGGCAAATACTTTACTAGATAATAGGGCAGAAGTGGCAAAAATACATACATTCTTTACGGTTACTGTGGTAAAAGTACTTATTCAATGCCTAAAGTCAAGTACAAGTAAAATAAACAATGCCTCATTAAACAATTGACAGCTTTTTTTGTCTAAATCTATTAATTTGTGTATAATATTTCCTGCTCTATATATACTGGTGCAGTCTTTTCTATGTGTTATTATTCTATCCTTATAGGCTGTAGTCAGTGTTTATGTTGGGAAGGTGAGCAATGATGAGAAATAAAATTAAACAGAGCAGAAACAGATATTTAATACAGTAAATATATGCCCAGTTTTACTTTTTCTGCACTATAATTGCACAAACAGGGTTAATTTTCACTTTAAACGTCAGAACGTTCAGGTTTTAATTCTAGTAACTGTACAGATGATGACGATAATGAGAGTTTGTGGGTTAAGTTGATGTTATCAGCAAATACATTAGAAGGTAAAAGGGCACAAGTGGCAAAATAATCTATAATTTGTTGCTTATGTATGATATTTACTGCTCTATATACAACAGTGCTGTCTTTTCTATGTGTTATTGTTCTATCCATATAGGCTGTAGTCAGTGTTTAATTGTATTTTTCATCATTACACACCTTCCCAACATAAACAGAGTAGAAACAGATATTTTTATACAGTAAATATATGCCCAGTTTTACTTTTTCTGCACTATAATTGCACAAATAGGGTTAATTTTCACTTTAAGCATCAGAACCTTCAGGTTTTAATTCTAGTAAATGTACAGTTGATGACGATAATGATAGTTTTCTGGGTTAAGTTGATGTTATCAGCAAATACATTACAAGGTAAAAGGGCACGAGTGGCAAAAAATATCTATAATTTGTTGCTTATGTACAATATTTACAGCTCTATATACAATGGTGTTGTCTTTTCTATGTGTTATTGTTCTATCCACTTCTTCTCACTCCTTTTCAAATAGGACTCTTTTTCTTTTTTTGTGTGTGTATTATTATTTTTTGCTTCCTAGAATTTTCATTTCTATATTATGTTGTGCAAAGAAGTCAATTAGTAGCAATCAGGAAGCTTGTACCGTTTCCATATTCAAAATAAATCAATTAAAATGAATAAATAAATATAAATAAATAAATAAATAAATAAAAATCTGTGTGGGCTGCAGTTGGCCTTCATGTGAGGAAGGTGTGTAATTATGCAAAACAAAATAAAATGGGTAATCTTCACCATTCAAAACATACAGGTATTAATACCAGTAAACTTGCAGATGATGATGATGATGATGATGACGATGATGATAGTTTATGGGTTCAGTTGATGTTATCGGCTAATACTTTACTAGGTAATAGGGCAGAAGTGGCAAAAATACATACATTCTTTATGGTTACTGTGGTAAAAGTACTTATTTGATACTTAAAGTCAAGTAAAAGTAAAATAAACAACGCCTCAATAAACAATCGACACCTTTTTCTGAACTAAATCTATTAATTTGAGTATATTTACTGTGCTATAAACAATGGTGCTGTCTTTTCTATGTGTTATTGTTCTATCCATATAAGCTGAAGTCAGTCTTGATGTTAAAAAGGTGTGTAAAGATAAAATATAAAATGAAAAAATAAATAAATAAATAAAATAAAATAAAATAAAATAACATAAAATAACATAAAATAGCATAAAATGAAATAAAAATATTGGGTAATCTTCACCAATAGAGTAGAACAGATTTTTTTTTTTTTTTTTTTTACTTTTTTTTTACTTTTTGTGCACTATTACTGCATCAACATACGGTTAATCTTCACTTTAAGCATCAGAAAATAGGGGATTAATACCAGTTACATGCAGAACACTGATGATGACGATAATAATAGATATTTATTAACGCAGTTTTATGTAAATAAATAAATAAATAAATAAATAAATATAATATCAAAATAAAATACAAAATAAAAATAATGGGTAATCTTCTTTTTTTTTCTTTTTTTTTTTACTTTTTATGCACGATTACTGCACCATTATAGGGTTAATGTTCATTTAAAGCATCAGAACATAAGGGCATTAATACTTGTTAATATGCAGAACACTGATGATGATGATAGATATTTATTAGCACAGTTTTATGTAAAAAAAATAAAATAAAATAAAATAATAATAATAAAATAAAATAAAACTTTCACTTTTGCTTTTGACAATTATTCAGTTGCTTTTTTCGAGGTGGAATGAAACTGTAACGACACTAACAAATCTGTCCATGTCTGTATTAGTGGATTTTAATGCCTCTGCTTTGAGTCATTACAGTCAGTTTTACTATCATGAGTCAAGTTTTGGTTCACGTATCCGTGTGTTGTGAAACCACAGAACATACACATCAGCACGAAACAGGACACATGACTTCCTTACGAAAGCTGAAAACTGAGAAAAACTGGGTGAATTAGGTGAATGAATCATGTCGGTGGCGTAACAGTTACTGAGAATTGTGAAGTTGAAGAGTCCACAGGAAATTTCCTCTCATGTCAAATGAAAAGGCTGAAGCAGAATGAAGCTGTACGTGGATTCAGCCACTAGAGGGCAGCAGACAACCACTAACAAGAGACGCAGATTTAGACCAGGGGTGTCAGAGTCATAAACAAAATAAAATAAAATAATAGCATAATGAATTATAAACATTGGGTAAAGCTGGAGAATTCATAAAAAAAAAAACAACAACCTACAATTGTACTTTAGTGTCTTTGAACGCATCACTCATTGATTGTAGTTAGATTTAAGGTTTACTTTATCTACAGGGGTCACATTCAGACCAATATGACCTCAAACGGGCTGGACCAGTAAAATAACAGCATAATAAATTAGTTTTAGTGCAAAAAAGTCAAATTACATTATGAATCAGTTTGAGTTTGAGAATCGGTAAAATGATCAATAACAGGGTGAGAATCAATATTATCATGGGATATTTATTATATTTAATTTGATTAAAGACAGTGGAGTTCACCATAAATTTAGTAAAAGTTGTATATTTTTCTCTTAAATGTTGGGTAAACTTGAAGATTTCATTAAAAAAAACATCATAAAAATGTACTTTAGTGTCCTTGAATGCATCACTCATTCACTTTAGATAGATTTAAGGTTTATTTTATCTATAGGGGTCACATACAAACCAATATGACCTCAAATGGGCTGGATCAGTGAAATAACAGCATAATGAAGTAAAAAATAATGACAACTCCAAATGTGTCTGTGCTTTTGTGCAAAAAAAAAAAAGTCAAATTACATTATGAACATGTACATTTACAAACTAAAACCAGTCTGAGTTTGAGAATCAGTAAAATTATCAATAACAGAGTGAGAATCAATGTTAACATGTGATATTTATAAGATTTAATTTGATTAAAGACAGTGGAGGTCATCATAAATTCAGTAAAAGTTGAATATTTTCCTGTTAAATATTGGGTAAAGTTGAAGATTTCATTAAGAAACATCATAAAAATGTACTTTAGTGTCCTTGAACGCATCACTCATTGATTGTAGTTAGATTTAAGGTTTACTTTATCTACAGGGGTCACACACAGACCAATATGACCTCAAACAGGCTAAACCAGTGAAATAATAGCATAATAAATTAAAAATAATGACAACTCCAAATTACTTTCTGTTTTAGTACAAAAACAGTCAAATTACATTATGAATCAGTTTCAGTTTGAGAATCAGTAAAATGATCAATAACAGGGTGAGAATCAATATTATCATGTGATATTTATTAAATTCAATTTTTATTAAAGACAGTGGAGATCATCATAAATGTAGTAAAAGTTGAATAGTTTCTTCTTAAACATTGAGTAAAGTTGAAGATTTCATTAAAAAAAACATCATAAAATTGTATTTTAGTGTCACTGAACGCATCACTCATTGATTGTAGTTAGATTTAAGGTTTACTTTATCTACAGGGGTCACATGCAGACCGGTATGACCTCAAACAGGCTAAACCAGTGAAATAATAGCATAATAAATTATAAATAATGACAACTCCAAATTTGTCTCTTTTAGTGCAAAAAAGTCAAATTATTTTATGAATCAGTTTGAGTTTGAGAATCGGTAAAATGATCAATAACAGGGTGAGAATCAATATTAGCATGTGATATTTATTATATTTAATTTGATTAAAGACAGTGGAGATCATCATAAATTCAGTAAAAGTTGTATATTTTTCTCTTAAATGTTGGGTAAACTTGAAGATTTCATTAGAAAAAAAAAAAAAACATCATAAAAATGTACTTTAGTGTCCTTGAATGCATCACTCATTCACTTTAGATAGATTTAAGGTTTATTTTATCTATAGGGGTCACATACAAACCAATATGACCTCAAACGGGCTGGACCAGTGCTTTTGTGCAAAAAAAAAAAAAGTTAAATTACATTATGAACATGTACATTTACAAACTAAAACCAGTCTGAGTTTGGGAATCAGTAAAATGATCAATAACAGAGTGAGAATCAGTACTAACATATAATATTTATAAGATTTAACTTCATTAAAGACAGTGGAGATCATCATAAATTCAGTAAAAGTTGAATATTTTCCTGTTAAATATTGGGTAAAGTTGAAGATTTCATTAAGAAACATCATAAAAATGTACTTTAGTGTCCTTGAACGCATCACTTATTGATTCTAGTTAGATTTAAAGTTTACTTTATCTACAGGGGTCACATTCAGACCAATATGACCTCAAACAGGCTAAACCAGTGAAACAGTAGCATAATAAATTATAAATAATGACAACTCCAAATTTGTCTCTTTTAGTGCAAAAAAGTCAAATTACATTATGAATCAGTTTGAGTTTGAGAATCTGCAAAATGATCAATAACAGGGTGAGAATCAATATTATATATAAAGATTTAAGTGGAAATCATCATAAATGCAGTAAAAGTTGTATATTTTCCTCTTAAATATTAAGTAAAGTTGAAGATTTCATGAAAAAAACAAAACATCATGTACTATAGTGTCCTTGAATGCATCACTCATTGATTGTAGTTAGATTTAAGGTTTACTTTATCTACAGGGGTTACACACAGACCAATATGACCTCAAACAGGCTGGACCAGTAAAATAATAGCATAATAAATTAAAAATAATGACAACTCCAAATTTGTCTGTGTTTTAGTGCAAAAAAACAGTCAAATTACATTATGAATCAGACTGAGTTTGAGAATCAGTAAAATGATCAATAACGATGAGAATCAGTATTATTATGTGATATTTATAAGATTTAATTTGATTAAAGACAGTGGAGATCATCATAAATTCAGTAAAAGTTGTATATTTTTCTCTTAAATATTGGGTAAACTTGAAGATTTCATTAGAAAAACATCATAAAAATGTACTTTAGTGTCCTTGAATGCATCACTCATTCACTCTAGTTAGATTTATATATTAGATGTCTTTGTTGTAATTTTTGCACTTTGTAAATTGATCCTGTGGCTTGGATTGGACCCTCTGGTGGACCATATGTTTAACACCCCTGATTTCAATCTTCTACCTCGTTACAGTAATGTAAAATATATAATACATGATGTAGAAGCAGATTGAGAATCAGTAAAATGATCAATAACAGGGTGAAAATCAATATTAACATGTGATATTTATAAGATTTAAATGGAAATCATCATAAATTCAGTAAAAGTTGAATTTTTTCCTCTTAAATATTGGGTAAAATTGAAGATTTCATTTTAAAAAAAATCATAAAATTGTACTTTGGTGTCCTTGAATGCATCACTCATTCACTCTAGTTAGATTTATATATTAGATGTCTTCTGTGTAATTTTTGCTGTTTCTAAATTGATCCTGTGGCTTGGATTGGACCCTCTGATGGGCTGCGGGCCATATGTTTGACACCCCTGATTTAGATCTTCTGCCTCATAGAAAGTTACAACAATGCAACATGATGTAGAAGCAGTTGGAGAATCAGTAAAATGATCAAAAACAGGGTGAGAATTAATATTAACATGTGATATTTATAAGATTTAAGTGGAAATTATCATAAATTCAGTAAAAGTAGAAAATTTCCCTCTTATATTTTGGGTAAAGTTGAAGATTTAATTTAAAAAAACATCATAAAATTGTACCTTTAGTGTCCTTGAACGCATCACTCATTGATTCTGCTTAGCTTTAAGGTTTACTTTATCTACAAAAACTCTATTTCTTCAGCAGAAATTAAAGTTCCAAGCATTATCTCTCCACATCAGTGAAAGAAAACGGAACAAAAGCCTCTAACGTATACCCAAATATGATCTTTGTGCACAGTTTCCAGATCCTACAGCGCCTGGTAAAGCAGTTTCATTTTCCTGGCAGAGGCTGAACCAATCAGACGGTGAAACACATGCCAACCAACACAAAGAAATCCTGAGCGATCACGAAGAAAAAGGTGAAGCCCGGTTGAGTTCTCAGGAGATCACGAGATGCTTTTTTTTTTTTATTCCTCCAACGAACATCATCCAAACACCTCAAACATCTCATTTCAGAGCCAGGAAGCTGCTCTGGGTTGTTTATACTTTGACTGTTTTTGGTTTATTTTGGCCTTGAAGTGCACATCAGTCTTCAATTTCTTAAGTTACAGCTACAAAAATGACAAGACAGAGTTTATTCCCTTGTCTGAGTCTGAATTTGTAAGGCGTAAAATCAGTTTGCCTTTGTCCAATAATACAGTCCAATTAGCTTTGTTGGTGTTCATCATAAAACTGTAATTTGGTGTCCTTGAATGCATCACTCATTCACTCTAGTTAGATTTATATATTATATGTTTTTGTTGTAATTTTTGTACTTTGTAAATTGACCCCGTGGCTTGGATTGGACCCTCTGACGAACCATATGTTTAACACCCCTGATTTAGATCTTCTACCTCATTACAATAATGTAAAATATATAATACATGATGTAAAAGCAGACTGAGAATCAGTGAAATGATCAATAACAGGGTGAGAATCAATATTAACATGTGATATTTATAAGATTTAAATAGAAATTATCATAAATTCAGTAAAAGTTGAATATTTTCCTCTTAAATATTGGGTAAAGTTGAAGATTTCATAAAAAAAAACAAAACAAAACAAAACAAAACAAAAAACAATAAAATTATACTTTGGTGTCCTTGAATGCATCACTCATTCACTCTACTTAGATTTATATATTAGACGTCTTCTTTGTAATTTTTGTTCTTTGTAAATTGATCCTGTGACCCTCTAGTGGACCATATGTTTAACACCCCTGATTTAGATCTTCTACCTCATTACAATAATGTAAAATATATAATACATGATGTAAAAGCAGACTGAGAATCAGTGAAATGATCAATAACAGGGTGAGAATCAATATTAACATGTGATATTTATAAGATTTAAATAGAAATTATCATAAATTCAGTAAAAGTTGAATATTTTCCTCTTAAATATTGGGTAAAGTTGAAGATTTCATTAAAAAAAACAAAAAAACAAAACATAATAAAATTATACTTTGGTGTCCTTGAATGCATCACTCATTCACTCTACTTAGATTTATATATTATAGGTCTTCTTTGTCATTTTTGTTCTTTGTAAATTGATCCTGTGACCCTCTAGTGGACCATATGTTTAACACCCCTGATTTAGATCTTCTACCTCATTACAATAATGTAAAATATATAATACATGATGTAAAAGCAGACTGAGAATCAGTGAAATGATCAATAACAGGGTGAGAATCAATATTAACATGTGATATTTATAAGATTTAAATAGAAATTATCATAAATTCAGTAAAAGTTGAATATTTTCCTCTTAAATATTGGGTAAAGTTGAAGATTTCATAAAAAAAATAAAAAATAAAAAAAATAAAATAAAATAAAATTATACTTTGGTGTCCTTGAATGCATCACTCATTCACTCTACTTAGATTTATATATTAGACGTCTTCTTTGTAATTTTTGTTCTTTGTAAATTGATCCTGTGACCCTCTAGTGGACCATATGTTTAACACCCCTGATTTAGATCTTCTACCTCGTTACAGTAATGTAAAATATATAATACATGATGTAAAAGCAGATTGAGAATCAGTAAAATGATCAATAACAGGGTGAGAATCAATATTAACATGTGATATTTATAAGATTTAAATAGAAATTATAATACATTCAGTAAAAGTTGAATATTTTCCTCTTAAATATTGGGTAAAGTTGAAGATTTCATTAAAAAAACATCATAAAATTGTATTTTGGACGGAGTTTATTCCCTTGTCTGAGTCTGAATTTTTAAGGCGTAAAATCAGTTTGCCTTTGTCCAATTAGCTTTGTTGCTGTTCATCATACAGTTGTACTTTGGTGTCCTTGAATGCATCACTCATTCACTCTAGTTAGATTTATATATTAGACGTCTTCTTTGTAATTTTATATAAATGTAATTTTTTGCACTTTGTAAATTGATCCCGTGGCTTGGATTGGACCTTCTGAAGGACCATATGTTTAACACTCCTGATTTAGATCTTTTACCTCGTCACAACAATGTAAAATATATAAAACATGATGTAGCAACAGATTGAGGATCAGAAAAATGATCAATAACAGGGTGAGAATCAATATTAACATGTGATATTTATAAGATTTAAATGGAAATCATCATAAATTCAGTAAAAGTTGAATATTTTCCTTTTAAATATTGGGTAAAGTTGAAGATTTCATTAGATATAAATGTATTTATGCATCCCCATTTTTATATATATATATATATATATATATATATATATATATATATATATATATATATATTTTTTTTTTTTTTTTTTTTTTTTTTTTTTCTTTTTTTTTTTTTTTTCTTGTGTTTCCTGAAAGTGTGGTTGGCTAAAAGTACAGGCTTGTTAATATCACTTTTACTATCCTTTTTTTTTTTTTTTACATACTTATTTAATTTACTTATACTACCTTTTTGTTTCTGTTTTTTTTTTCTCTCTCTCTCTCTCTCTCTCTCTCCTTTTAATGATCATTATTGATACCATTTTTTTTAACATATTTATTTAATTTACTTATACTATCTTTTTCTTTTCTTTTTTTTCTCTCTCTCCTCTTAATGGTTATTATTGATACCCTTTTTTTTTCTTCTTTAAAAAAAAAGAGAACAGTGTACTTTGTATAACTGATGTCATGTATAACATCTTATAAGACTGTTTGGAATAAACATGTGAATTAAAAAAAACATCATAAAATCGTACTTTGGACGGCGTGTATTCCTTTTGTCAGAGTCGGACTTTTGAAGGTATAAAATCCGTTTGCCTTTGTCCAATAATTCCGTCCAATTAGCTTGTGTTGCAGTTTGACCTTCTAATGGCCACAGCTGAAGACCCCTGTCTGACTTCTGAGGAGCACGGTGATCCATGACCTGTCTTTAAGTACAATTTCCTGTTGAAAAAGAATCCCCTAATTTCTCCTAACTCTTCCATTAGCTCCCATAAGCATGACCGGCCCGTTACCTTTTGTTTGGGCTCCCTTGGAACCACTATCTATTAGATGGCTCAGATCAAATCCCTACAGCCTGACTTTAATAAGAGGAATATTTTCGCTCCTATATTTTAACCTCGTTATCCAATATCCTGTGTGTTAGTCCTCGGTGTGTTTTCAGCTCACGGGGGCCGCTCGGCTGCAGAACGTCAGAGAACATATGAAAAGTACTGATGTGGATGAAGAACAGGATTACATAAGTAACAAGTGGAATCTGACAAACCAGCCTTTGAATCAGTGACTGTCATCGACTTTTATCTGGAAGTGAACAGTTAATGTAAGTGTCTGGTGTCTCATAGACTTTAGACTTATTTATGTTTCTTCATCTGATGAAGAAGGAATGTGTCCCTAAAAATAAACGTCATCCGTTCACATGTAAAAGACGACAGCTGTTTAGGGAATATTTACAGATTCAACACATTCAGCTGTTAAAAAATAAGAAGAAAAAAACATAATAATAATAATAATAATAATAATAATAATAATAATAACAAAAACCTTTGACTGATTCTGTCCAAAAGTTAAAGATAATGACTGAAGAAGATGGAGGATGTTTACGTACATGTAGTTACCATGTTTGTGAATGTTTTTTTCCCTTTCTAATTTTATTTATGTATTTATTTTTACTTTATTGTTATTTTTTAATGGATTTTTACATCATTTATGTATTTATTTATTGATACTTTATTGTTATTTTTAATGGATTTTTACATTTATTTAATTATTTATACTTTATTGTTATTTTTACCTCCGCCAAGGAGGTTATGTTTTTGCCAGGGTTTGTTTGTTTGTTTGTCTGTTTGTTTGTTTGTCTGTTTGTCTGTCCATTAGTGTGCAACATAACTCAAAAAGTTATGGACAGATTTGGATGAAATTTTCAGGGTTTATTGGAAATGGGATAAGGAAGAAATGATTAAATTTTGGTGGTGATCGGGGGTGGGGGGGCCCACGGGGGGGGGCCACTGATCAGCCTTGGCGGAGGTCTGCGCTCTCCGAGTGCTTCTAGTTTTAATTGGATTTTAAATTTTTATTTATTTATTTATTTATTTATTTATTTATTTATTTATATTTTATTGTTATTTTTAATGGATTTTAAATTTATTTATTTATTTATTTATTTATTTATTTATTTATTTATTTATACTTCATTGTTATTTTTAATGGATTTTTACATCTTTATTTATTTAGACTTTATTTTTTATTTGTATTTTTATGTCATTTTTCAAATTTACATGGTCATTTTTACATTTCTATTTATTTATATATTTACTTTATTTTATTTTAATTTAAAAAATTGTATTATTTATTTATTTAGGCTATCATTTTTTAATTTTCATTTGTATGTCATTTTTAATTTTATTTATTTATTTATTTATTTATTAGGCTTTTAAATTGTTGTGTATTTTTAATTTTAATCTTTATTATTGTTTTTATTTATTTATTTATTTATTTATTTATTCATTTAAATTCTATTCCATCTCTTTTGTCAAGATTATTCCTTTCCTCTGGAGGAGACAAGTTTCACAGCTTTATGTACAAAAACCAATCAAAAAAAAAGTTACAGAAAAACATTTTGTGTTGATTTGTTTTTACTTTTAGCAATTATTTTATGCAAAAAAGTATACACCTTTACTTTCCAGGGTCTCAGATAATATAAATATTAAGGATGGTAAGAACAGGCATCTTTTTTACTAGTCCTCTCATGTTTATTTAGGGCGACGTCAGGAGTAGAATCAGTTCTTTTTTTTTTTTTATAGTTTCAGAATAATGGAGAGGAGAACTGAAGTGATTACCCATCATGCCTAGTGCCTACAGTACAGGCCAGCGGGGGCAGTGTTATGATCTGGGGTTGATTCAGTCGGTCAGGTCTAAGTTCATAACGTTATGTGTCTACAAATGGTGATTTAAAGCTAAAGTTGGTCCAAGAAAACTGTAGAGTGAATGATTTGTTTTTCTGGTTTCCAGTATTTTGCATTATTTTACCAGAATTAGTTAAAACACAGCCTGAAATGAGACACTGTTATTAAATTAAGACCCTTTAAAGCTCTGCTAACCAATACTTATACTTTAAACAACATTTGACTGAACCATTTTATAAATATATATGTTCTACTCCCGTTGCTTTTGTACCTTTACTCATGAAACTAAATAAAGAAATAAATATTAACAGAAACATGGACGTGGTGTTATTTATGGTGCTGCTTCTGCCTGAATGCTGCATATTTTAAGTCTGAAAACATGTTTAAAAATGCATTTTTAATTAACCCTTAAAGATCTAGTTTTTATTTACATACATATAACCATTCCCAAGTCATTTAATGTCATTTATTATTATTACTAATCTCTGTATTTTGCATTTTTTCAGTGAAACTCAGGTGTTTTCCTATATTTAATTTACTGATCATGTAGATGTTCATGAAAGCTCCCAAACTTATTCTATCAAAACAGAGAAAACTGAAGAAAAAGGGAATTTTTCAGCAAAAATATTTACTACATTACTTCTAATAATAATTATAAGTAGTTTCATTACTTATACCGCTACAAGACTGTGGAATAAATGAATAAAAACAAAGACATTTTAACCGTTTCCTGCAGCTGTCTCATGCAGAATATGAGGCTGCACAACAATATTTAGCATATTTTCCTGAAGAGTGGACATTTTTAATTATTCAGACCTGGGTAGAAACTTTATTCATTGTACTTTAAGACACGAAACGTCCTTTTTAGCTCTCAGACACACCATTAATGAGTACAAGGAAACGGATTTGTATTTTCTTAAACACACCTGATTTCCAGTCCCTTCTGGGAAATAAAAATATTATTATTTACTTGCACGTGAAACAGAAAAAAAGCTTGTTTCAGCGTTGATATTTGTTCATTTTTAAAGGAGAAAGGAAGTGTGTGAAGGTTTAAAACATCTGTTGGGACTTTTCTGTCATATACTGTACATGTTATTCTACACATGTGCAGTTGAAATGGACGATTATGGGATATTTATGTTTTTGTTTTGTAATGGAATGTCCCTGTTTTGTGCATATTAACCCTTTATTTAATATTATCCTGCGTTCTGTGAGTATTCAGTGAAAATCAAGTATTTTCTTATATTAAATTCACTGATCATGTAGATGCTCATAAAAGCTCAGTTTAAAGTTGAGGGTTAATATATATTAAAAAAATGAAAACTGACAAAAAAAGTGGCTTTTTGAGCAAAGATATCAATAACAGAATCTAAAAACAAGCATTTCCATCCATTTAAGGGATTTATCACCATTTATTTTAATATTATCCTCTGTAATTTGCGAATTTTCACTGAAAATCACATATTGTCTTATATTAAATTCACTGATCATGTAGATGTTCATAAAAGCTCAGTTAAAAGTTTAGGATTATTATATAAAAAAAACCAGAGAAAACTGAAGAAAAACAGAATCTATAAACAAGCATTTCCATCCACTGTCACTGATCCAACTCCATGGGTTTTACTGCTGCACAGAAGATGACAGTGTTTCCACATTATCATCATTTATTATAATATTAATCTCTGTATTTTGCATTTTTCACCCCATGTGATTTTGGTGGTAGTTCCCAAATGCATTTTTCTCTGTATTTTAACATTTTTTTTTTTTTTTTTTTTTTTTTTTTAAAGTAATTTATCACCATTTATCAGTGAAAATCAAGTATTGTCTTATATTAAATTCACTGATCATGTAGATGCTCATAAAAGCTCAGTTTAAAGTTGAGGGTTAATATATAAAAAAAACTGAAAACTGACGAAAAAGTGTCTTTTTCAGCAAAGATATCAATAACAATCTAAAAACAAGCATTTGCATCCATTTAAGGGATTTGTCACCATTTATTTTAATATTATCCTCTGTATTTTGTGAATTTTCAGTGAAAATCACATATTTTCTTATATTAAATTCACTGATCATGTAGATGTTCATAAAAGCTCAGTTTAAAGTTGAGGGTTATTATATCAAAAAACAAAGAAAACTGAAGAAAAACAGAATCTAAAAACAAGCATTTCCATCTGCTGCCATTGATTCAACTCAGTGGGTTTACTGCTGAATTAATGTTATAGAAAATGACAGTGTTTCCACATTATCACCATTTATTATAATATTCTCCTCTGTATTTTGCATTTTTCAATGTAAAACCCAGTGTGACTTTGGTGGTAGTTCGCAAATGTATTTTTCTCCCTATTTTATCCTTTTTTAAGTGATTTATCACCATTTATTATAACATTATCCTCTGTATTTTGTGAATTTTCGGTGAAAATTAAATATTTTCTTATACTAAATTTACTGATCATGTAGATGTTTATCAAAGCTCAGTTTAAAGTTGAGGGTTAATACATATAAAAAAAAAGAGAGAAAACAGAAGAAAAAGTGACTTTTTCAACAAAAACATCACTACAGAATCTAAAAACAAGTATCTCCATCCACTGCCATTGATCCAACTCCATGGGTTTTACTGCTGAATCAATATTATAGAAGATGACAGTGTTTCCACATTATCACCATTTATTATAATATTAATCTCTGTATTTTGTATTTTTCCACAAGAAACCCTGTGTGACTTTGGTGGTAGTTCCCAAATCAATTTTTCTTTATATCTAATGTTTCTTAAGTGATTTATTATAATTTATTGTAATATTATCTTCTGTCTTTTGTGCATTTTGAATGTGATTGCAGTACCAGTTTTGGCCACAATCCTACATACAACTCCTTTAAACCTTACATAAAAACTCCCTGAAACACAAGTTAAATGTAAAGAAATGAAGCTAAAAAATACATCAAATACCCAGTGCTACTTTTGTGTCAGTTCCCACATGAATTCTTCTCTCTATTTAACTTTTATTAACTGATTTATCACCATTTATTATAAATTTATCTTCAGAATTTTGCAGTTTTTCAGTGTAAATCAGGTATTTTCTTATATTGAATTCACTGATCATGTAGATGTTCATAAAGGCTCTGATTAAAGTTGAGTTAAAATCAGAGAAAACTGAAGAAAAAGTGACTTTTTCAGTCAAATATATCATTAAACTGAACATGAACAAGTGTCTCCATCCACTTTCATTTATCAAATTTCATGGTTTTTCCTGGTAAATAAAAGTTTCATGTATTCAAACTGGCATTTAAAGCGTTAAAGTCCTGGAACTGACTGAATATTTGGTAGTTTTGAGCAGAGCAAAAGTTTTTTTTTAAAGAGTTTAACCATAAAGACAAGGATTGTGTCAGTTCTCAAAGAAACTTTTCTCTCTATTTAACCTTTCTTAAGTGATTTATCACAACTTATTATAATATTATCCCCTATATTTAGCATTTTTTCAGTAAAATCAGGTATTTTCTATTATTTAATTTGCCTATTATGTAAACGTTCATAAAGCTCAAATTAAAGTTGAAGGTTATTATATCCAAAACAGAGAAAACTGGGAGAAATTTTTTACTTTTTTAGTAAAATCTCTCATTAACTGAACATAAACCCAGTGTGTCCATCCACTGTTATTGATCCAACTCCATGGGTTTTACCGGTGAATCAATGTTGTAGAAGATGACGGTGTTTCCATGGTAACTACAGAGCCTCTGAACGTTCATATGGCTCATATCTGATGACCATGAAAAGATGAGAAACTGGATTTTACACCAATTATTTTAACTTATTGATGGGTTTAGTGTTTTTTTTTAGATCAATCGATGGTTGTTTGGGTCTTTATGGGTTAACAGTTTATTTTTCCTGATTTAACGTACGTTCATCCACTGCTTGGTCACTTTCAGTCATGTGACTTTTACAATTACAGTAAAAAAACCAGGATAAACACAAAGCAGAGTACTGTACATCTAATATTGCGCTCATGTTACCGTCTCATTCACTGTACTTCCCCGTCTGCCACATATCTGCTTTACCTCCGAGGCTGTTTGGGAGTCAGTTAAAGGTGGAGGAAACCAGAAAACAAAGCGCAGTCCGAGGACATGGAGTGCAATCTTGAAATGGAAAACTGAAATGGGGAAAGGGTCTCTGGAGCTGAAATGTTATTTGGATGATAGCCTGCATAAGAAAGGAAGTGTGTTTGGTTTCTCATTGAGAGTCACCAGCAGGGCTCATTGTGATAAGAAAATAAGTCTAATGTTACCTGATCTGGTATAATGTGGACCAATTACCACTCCATTGCACTTCATTACAGGACTGTAATAGGGCCGGGGGTCAGCGCTTGAGATGGAGTGGCAGAGGAAAATTGAGTCGTCATTGATAATATGATAAAAACTGACAGTGAGAGGCCCCTCCAACAAATTATTGAAATTTACAGTTGATAGGGAAACACTATAACCTCATTTGGTAAGCAGCTGGCAAGCACTTGTACAAAGCAGGGCCTTCTGCACAATGAGAGGCTTATGGAGCCGCAGAAATCCAAAACTATCACCAAATAGTTTTACACTCCTGCTCGTCGGCCTCAGGAACTAAAAAAAGCATGTATTTAGTTTGTTTGTATTTATTGTTATTTAACCAGGGGGAAAAAAATTATTGAGAAGAACCCCGGGTTACTTCTGTGGTAGTTCCCAAATGAATTTTTCTCTCTATTCAACCTTTCTTGAGTGATTTATCACATTTTATCATCAGATATGACCCATTTGGACGTTCAGACCAGAGGCGATTTCTCATAGACTGCAAGGGAAGCTCGGCCTCCTCTAAAATTACAAAAATTAAATGGTCAAATCTGTTCGGTTGTGTTGACATTTCATTGACTACAACGTGTCCATGCACTTCAGTGGGACTGAGTGGAACAGTTTTTTCATTGCCTCAAACTGGATGATAATTGGATAAATGCCACGATGTTGTCCCGCCCCCCAGACGCTCGGCATCTCTGGGGGTGAATGGAGCTGTGGGCGGAGCTCGGCCGGGCTGGACGCTGAGCTTCCACGTGCTGATTGAAGGATCAGTTGAAAGGCTGAATCCCGTTTGATTGACAGCTGTTTTCAGATCTGCTCCTTCACTGACAGTTCAGTTTAATACCGTCACACATTCTGCTGTGAAATCAGAGAAACCACTACGAAATTACTTAATCATTTCTTGCGCTGTAAATAAAACACACTCATTGTACTTCCTTGTTTCAATTTAACATAATTTCAACGTTTTCTTGTTTCAGTTACATAATTTAGTCATTTCTTGTTCGAGTTTATTATCGTTTTGTAGATAGTTAAATCAATCATACTGTTGGCTAGGTCGGAGTGAACTAGCTATCAAGTCCCTGGAAAAGACGCCTACTGTGTACGATAAGGTCACTGACCATTTTCTTTAAAATGAACGGAGGGACGAATTTATGTTTAAATAACTTGACTTTTTTTTTATGTAAGCTGACAATGAGCTTCCCTGTCTGAAAGACGAGCAGCCGCCACTGGTTCAGATGCTCTGTAGTTATCATGGAAACACTGTCATCTTCTACAACATTAATTCATCAGTAAAACCCATGGAGTTGGATCAGTGACAGTAGATGGACACACTGGGTTAATGTAAATTTATTGATAGATTTTGCTGAAAAAGGCACTTTTTCTTCAGTTTTCTCTGTTTTTGATAGAATAATCTCCAACTTTAATCTGGGTTTTTGTGAACATCCACATGATCAGTGAAATAAATACAGGAAAACATCTGATGTTTACTGAAAAAACACAAAATACAGAGGATTTTGTTATAATAAATTGTGATAAATCACTTAAGAAAAGTCAAATATAGAAAAAACATATTCAGAAACTGCCATAAAAGTAACCCTGAGTCTCCATGGGTTAATGCCACCTAAAAATGGCTGGCATTATTTTCACTCTGACTCTCTTTCTTTTCCCATGTCAGAATAAAAAAGAATCTGAAATCCGTCTGTTTCTGTAAACCTACCTGCTCTCTGCATCCATTTGTTTGCCTCAGTTAAAGTGGCTCCATTTGAGGCCTCTTGAATAAATAAATCAAATAAACTACCGTCAGACATACATTTCCAATCCATCAAGGTAATCAGATTCTGTTTACCTGAATGGGAACTATTCTAAAATGTTATTAAAAACTTAAATGGAGTTTAGGTGTGGAATAACTAGGCGCGGGAAATGATGAGCAAACAGCAGGATAAGATTCCAATTACTATTAAACAAGCATTGCATTGACTGGTAAAGAAGAAAATAGCTTTGACATTTTCCGCAGCCGGAGCGCCCCAATGACAGGCTGTGTCGTATACGAGAGCAAATTCAATTCATGGGCTTTTAGACGCAAAGAAATCGACGTTTTCTGCTCAGATTCTGCTTAAAGCTCTGTTTTCAATTTGTTGTCCGCAAGTGTTTTCAACAACATCATCACGGCGGCAGTGACGTTAAAACCGACAATATGAGATAAAATTAGATCAGATGAAATAATCCTTTATTAGACCCACAACTAAAGTGTTACAGCAGAAATATAAAAAGCATAGGTTCCCATATAACCTGAAAAAACTGAAATTTAAATAATAAAAAAAAAAAACTTAAGAAAATTTAGTGCAATTTTAACAATATTCTGCCTCAACTTATCATTTCTACATGTGCATTATGGATCAGATCTACAAAGACACTAAACACTTAGAACAGGCAGAAAATAGTTCAAATTGTGCTTAATTTTCTTTAGACATTTCAGGTTGTTCAAATCTCTTCAGGTTATTCACATTTTATTGTTACAGGATAGTTTGTAAATATAAATATTTCCATAATTTAATGTTATTTTTTGCACTAAAACAAAGAAAAAAAAATTAATTTTGTATTATTTATAGGCAGTGACGTTAAAACTGACCATATGAGATAAAATTAGATCAGATGAAATAATCCTTTATTAGACCCACAACTAAAGTGTTACAGCAGAAATATAAAAAGCATAGGTTCCCATTTTTTCCCTGAAATTATTTTCCAGGACTTTTTCAGCCACTACAGCAGGGCTGTCAAACTCATTTTCTTTCAGGGCCACATTTAACCCGATTTTATCTGCTGTGCTGCCGGACCAGTAAAATAATAACAGAATAACCTATAAATAATGACAACTCCAATTTTTTGTCTTTGTTTTTTTAGTGCAAAAAACCCCAATTAAATTCTGAAAATACTTGCTTTTATAAACGATGGCAAAAAAAAAAAAAAAAAAAAAAAAAAAAAGAATAACCTGAAAAAACTGAAATTAAAAAAAAAAAAAAAAAAAAAAACCTTAAGAAAATTTAGTGCAATTTTAACTATATTCTGCCTCAACTTATCATTTCTACATGTGCATTATGGATCAGATCTACAAAGACACTAAACATTTAGTAACAGGCAGAAAACAGTTCAAATTGTGCTTCATTTTCTTTAGACATTTCAGGTTGTTCAAATTTCTTCAGGTTATTCACATTTTATTGTTACAGGATAGTTTGTAAATGTAAATATTTCCATAATTTAATGTTATTTTTTGCACTAAAACAAAGACAAAAAATTAATTTTGTGTTATTTATAGGCATAATGTAAGATTATTTTCCTCACATCAAACAGAGAAGAGAATACAGAGTCATTATTTTTTGTAGGTTATTATGTTACTGTTATTTGACTGTAGATCATATCGGTCTGTATGTGGAACCGGAACTAAAATGAGTTCAAAGCCTTGACTGTGGAATTTTTGCACTTTGCAAATTCATCCCATGGGCCAGATTGGAACCTTTGGTGGGCCACATTTGGCCCCTGAGCCACATGTTTGAGACCCCTGCACTACAGGGACAAGTTATTGTTTTGTTGTTTTTTCTTACCTCCACCAGGAGGTATTGTGATCACTTTGCTTTGTGTGTGTGTGTGTTTGTTTGTTTGTTTATCAGCAAGACACTGTACGAGTGCTTTTCTGGAAAAGACAGTGCAGACCTCCGCCAAGGCAGATCAGTGGCCCCACCCCCACCCCCACCCCCCCGATCACCACCAAAATTTAATCATTTCTTCCTTGTGCCAGTGTCAACATTTCCTGAAAATTTCATGAAAATCCGTCCATAACTTTTTGAGTTATCTTGCTAACAAACAAACACACAAACAAACAAACAAACAAACACGGGGGGGGGGGGGGGGCAGATCTGTCTTGGCAGAGATCTGCACTCCCTGAGTGCTTTTCTTGTTTTTTTTTAACTTGTCTTGTCCTGCATCCTAACAGCAGAATGGTAGTCTGGCTCCTTTTGGTGCTGAATAAATTTGTTTTGCCAAGAGGAACTTCATAAAGTATATGAGGCTGCCTTTGATATTCTACGTCAGGGTGTCAAACTCATTTTAGTTCAGCTCCACATTCAGCCCAGTTTGATCTGCAGTGGGCTGGACCAGTGAAATAATAACAGTGAACAAAGGAAAATTCTATTATGATCAGGTTTATATCTACAAAGTTTCCTTAAAAATCTGAATAACACGAACAACTTGAATTCATTAAGAAAAAGTGCAATTTGAACAATATTCTGCCTCAGTTTATCAGTTTATCATTTACACATGTGCATTACAGTCACACAAAACATTTAGTAACAGGCAGAATATTGGTCAAATTGCATTTACTTTTCTTAAGATATTTCCTTTTGTTCATATTTCTTCAAATTATTCACATTTTTTGTAAACGTATGGTTTGGTAATGTAAACATTTTCATGTAATTTTACTTTTTTACACCAAAAAAAATGTGGAGAAAATGTGGGGTTGTCATTATTTATAGGTTATTATGAGAATATTTTACTGCTCTGACCCACTTGAAATCTAATTGGACTGTATGTGGAACCTGAATTAAAATGATTTTGACACCACTGATCATTAATATCTTCAGTGTAAATTTTCCAATTCACAAGTTCATCCCGTGGGCCGGATTTGGCCCCCGGGCCACATGTTTGACACCTGTGTTCTACTGTCTTTATTTTAAGTTTCGTTGAACTACATTTCGATGCCGGACCTGACATGAAGAAGCAGAGGGAAGGAGAAGAAAGAGGGAGAAGAGAAGAAAAGAGTGAAGAGGGGAGAAAAAGGAAGAAGAAGATGTTGAAGACCCTCACAAGAGAATATCAACAATACTCACAAAAACAACCATGGTGATAATTATAATGGTAACAATTACTAGAACCAGAACTGAGTAATCTGGCAGAAAAAAGGAAGAAATTACAATGAAATAAAATAAATATGACCTATTAAATAAGAAAATATCGGTTCTGCAATATATCGCGATATTTCATTTCACAATACTCTATCGATGTAAAAAAGTATTGTATCGATATTTTAAGGTATTTATTCAGATGCAGATTTTGTAGAGGTTTGTTTTTATTTTTTATTTTTTTTCTTTTTTGTTTACATTTTATTTATTATCATTTAACACTCTTTCATTAAATAATGTTAGCTCCTTTGTTGGGATCACACAAAAAGAATGTTATGATGTTGGTTATGAAATAATAGAATATGAACATTTGAACAGGATCTTTTTTTTTTAATCAGTTTTTTATTTATCTTCATTGTGTATCTTCATAAGTACAATACAAAAAAAAAGAAAGAAATTACTTATTTATTACAGGATCTTAAACTGTAACATCTGTAAAACATAACTGAAGTTTGAACACAGGAACATTTTGTGATATAACATTAGATCCTGTTGTGATCAAATAAAAATGTGTTCAGTATTTGTGCAGATTTCTGGTGTAATTCAATTTTTCAAGGAAATTTTCATTTAAAAAAAAAAAGAAACAAACAAAAAAATTGCCTTTTTAACAGTATCATGATATATCGTGATATATCGTATTGTGATCCTAGTATTGTGATATGTATCGTATTTGGATTGCCTGATTCTTGCCAAAACACAGCCCTACTATTAAATGAGATGAGTGCTATCCACTGCACTGTCGCCCATATTCAAGTCACTATTACTTATATTGTCTGTCAAGTATTATTTTATTATTTACTTTCACTGCTGTTTCAAAATTCAGAGGTGGTCTTGTGTGTGTGTGTGTGTGTGTGTGTGTGTGTGTGGGGGGGGGGGGGGGGGGGGGGGGGTCTGGGGGTTTATGCTCAAGGGAGACCCACACAATATTACAGATTCATGTCAGAAAAGATACGTAATGTGTTAAAACTTTAATAAAGATTTGTGTTAAAAAAAAAAAAAAAAAAAAGTTCAATTGGACAATTCCCACTCTACTTTCTTTTCTCTCTTACTTTCTCTCCTGCACTTTCTCTAAAAATATTTGTATATTTTCAATAAATCACTTTGTTTCATCTCAGTTTAGGCACAACAAGGTCACAAGTAAGATTAGAATAGTTTTGGATTTTTCATTATAGTTTAGTTTTATTTAGTTTTAACTTTTTTCCTGTAATTCAGTTCATTTAAATTTGTTTTTAGAGCAGGTTTGCTAGTTTTTATTAGTTTTAATTTTTTTCTAAATCAGGGGCCACGTTCATGCCAATATGATCTCAAATGGGCCACTCAAATAATAACAGTGGAAAAGGAAAATTACATGATGATAATATTTATATCTATAACATTTCCTTAAAAATGAATAGCATGAACTTCAAACTTGAAATGTCTTAAGATAAACAAGAGCAATTTCAACAAAAAAAAAAAAAAAAAAAAAAAAAATTCTGCCTCACTTTATCAGTTTTTCATTTACACATGTGCATTACAACTTACATTATAATTACAAATACACAAAACATTTAGTAACAGGCAGAAAATTGGTCAAATTGCATTCACTTCTCTTAAGACATTTCAGGTTATTCACATTTTTTGTAAAAGGATAGTTTGTTAATGTAAACATTTTCATGTAATTTTACTTTTTTACACTAAAACAAAGATTAAATCTGCAGTTGTCATTACTGATGGATTATTATGATACTATTTTACTGGTCTGGCCCAGTTGAGATCTAATTGGTCTGTATGTGGAATTTGAATTCAGTGTAATTTTTGCATTTTACAAATTCATTCCACGGGCTTTGGATTTTTCATCATAGTTTAGTTTTATTTAGTTTTTTCTCTAATTCAGTTAGTTTTAATTCATTTTTAGAGCAGGTTTGCTAGTTTTTATTAGTTTTCTTTTTTTTTCTTTTTTTCTAAATGCTTAGTTTTAGTTTAGTTTTAGTATTAATTTTAGATTAGTCGTCTCTTTTCTCTTCTTCTCCGTCATATTCAAATAAATCCCAGACAGGACTCTGCTGCTTGCTCCCAGCTTTAGTTTCCATGTTTCCAGGTAGGGTGGGGACCAGAAGACGACTGGAAACCACAAGTGAACACAACAGACGGACCGTCAAGTGTTGTATGGTGCCGCTAGCTAAAATTGCTAGAGCGAAATAAATCACTTTCATATCAATCCAACGTTGACAAAGACGAAAACGAAGGGAGTTTTATCCATAATTTTTATATGTTTTAGTTAGTTTTGTAAGCACACAATACAGTTTCAGTTAGTTATCGTTTTTTTCTTTAAATTATAGTTTTATTTATTTCAGTTCACGAAAATGTTTTTACAATTCCAGTTTTGTCATTTCGTTAGTAACGATAATAACCTTGGTCACAATGCAGGGGGAGGATCCATCATTTTCCAGGATAACTTAACCATTTCCAGGACATCTGACTTTTTTTTTTAAATTTTTTTTTAAAAATCATTTTCCATGTTTTTCAGGACTGGAAAATTGGTCAATCATTTTTCAGGCTTTCCAGGTTTTCCAGGATGCATGGGAACGCTGATGTAATAGCACTGAAAATATATGTAAAAGAGCAAAGCATGGAGTATTCAAAGTCTTTTACCATACTGAGGGTCATTAACTCTATGAAAACTGCCTCTAAATTTGGATAAAAACATATATATTCTACTGTGTTTGACATGTTTAAATGTGTGTGTGTGTGTGTGTGTGTGTGTGTTTCTTTTTTTTTTAAAATCATTTTCAATTTAGAAATCCAAGCTTTTCTGCTGAAACTCGGCTTAAAAGTCTATTTTCTCCTGGTCCACTGATCAAAATGCATATGTGAATCTTAACAAGTGTAACTGGCCTATAGGACATTAAATGGGTATAAATGAAAAAAAATTACATTAAAAATTTAATAAAAAAATATACTGTGCATGGATGGAGAACTTAATATTAGGTCTATATTACTGTGTCTCTCCAGAGGAATAAGCAATTATGGAAAATCAATTAATAATGTATGGATACAGAAATCAACATTATGCCTGTTCTAGTGTGTAGTAAAAGCAGAGTGTGGCAGAGGGTTCTCCTGCAGGAGACAAGCAGAAAAATATGTGTAGAATGTGTTTCTGTCATTTTCAGTCTACAAGTCACTGCTTTTTCTGCGGAAATTCTGCTTTAAGTCCATTTTCTACTCATCCACTTATCAGTGAGTATATACGACATTTAGCAAGTGTTGAAAACTGGTATAAATATAAACATATATGTGTGGTATGGATGAAGTAATAGATTACATGACTGTACTGTTGTTAAGCAAGTATGGAAAATGAATGAATGAATGAATGAATGAACGAATGAATGTTGGGATAAAGCAGAGTGTGATATAAATAAAGATGTAAAGTACAAACAGTAAAATGTGTAAAATGTATTCTATTATTATCCTGATGCATTTATCATTTACTCTAATATTAAGTATTTAAAGCTCATCACTAGAAAATTCTACTTAAAACTGTTTTCACTGCATTGTTGACCAACACTACTACTAATACTACTACTACTACTACTACTACAGTTACTATTACTACTACTATTACTACTAGTATTACCACTACTACCACTACTATTATTACTACTAGTACTACCACTACTACTATTACTATTACTACTAGTACTACCACTACTACTATTGCTACTACTACTACTACTGCTGCTACAATTACCATTACTACTACTATTACTACTAGTACTACCACTACTACTATTACTATTACTACTACTATTACTACTACCACTACTACTATTAGTATTACCACTACTACTATTAGTATTACTACTACTATTACTATTAGTACTACCACTACTACTATTACTATTACTACTACTACTACTATTACCACCACTACTACTATTACCATTACCACTACTACTACTACTATTACTATTACCACTACCACTACTACTATTACTATTACCACTACTACTATTACAATTACTATTACTACTACCACTACTACTATTACTACTACTACTACTACTACTATTACTATTACCACTACTATTACCACTACTACTATTACCATTACCACTACCACTACCACTACTACTATTACCACTACCACTACTACTATTACTATTACCACTACTACTATTACAATTACTATTATTACTACTACCACTACTACTATTACTATTACCACTACTACTATTACAATTACTATTACGACTACCACTACTACTATTACTATTACCACTACTACTATTACAATTACTATTACTACTACCACTACTACTATTACTATTACTACTACTACTACTACTACTACTACTACTATTACTACTACCACTACTACTATTACTATTACCACTACTACAACTACTACAACAACTACCACTACTACTATACTGTCATATCAGTCCCCGGACTTTTACTTGTTTTGTCTGTCTTGTGTGTCGTTTCCTGTTTTATTTTGTTAGTTTCCCTCATGTGTCTTGTCTGGTGTCTTTACTTCCTCTTTGTGTTCACCTTTTCCCTGATTACCTGACTCCTCCCTGATTGTCTCCACCTGTGTCCAATTGTCTTCCCACCCTCTTGTGTATTTAAACCCTGTGTTTTCCCCTGTTCGTTGCCAGTTCGTTTTCTCCCTTCGGTGTGATAACTTACCAGCGTTTTTGGATCCTGCCTGCCTGTTGTGACCTGTTTTGCCCACCGACCACCGACCCTGCCTGTTCCTCGTCTGCCTGCTCGTCTGTCTTCGACCTGGTTTGTCCTCCACACCTGAGAATTCGCCTGACCCCTGTCTGTTTATCCGCCTCTGTGCTTTATCCTGGTTCTGACCCCTGCCTGGACTATCGGTACGTGAGCCTGCCTATCCCAATGTACGTTTGCCTGTCTGATTGTCTGCCCGTGTATGACCTGGTCTGTCCCCTGACTATCTTTTTCTTTCTCCTAGTCGGGTTCCCCTCGTGTGCTCCCGACCTGGGCTGCAAAGCGGTTCACTTGGAATCTGAAGCCGAGACGATTCCCCAGCACAGTCCCGCTGAAGACTTATCCATTACTTTCCTGTGTGAACCAATTACTCTGATTGTATTTAATAAATCCCCTTTAACTGTATACCTGTCTGAGGGTCTTGCATCTGGGTTCAGTTCACGTACCGTCAGCCATAACACTATACTATTAGTATTAGTACTACCACGACTACTACTGCTATTACTATTACTACTACTACTACTACCATTATTACTACTGCTACTATTACTATGACTATTACTACAATTACTATTAATACTACTAAAATTACTGTTACTACTGCTACCACTACTACTATTACTATTACTACTACTACTAATAATAATAGTAATAACTAAATTCCCCCATGTGAAACTCCAGTCTTTTCCAAACCCAGTCCATCCCAGTCTAAATGTCTCCTCCACAGTCCATCCCAGTCTAAATGCGTCTCTTCCACAGTCCATCCCAGTCTAAATGCGTCTCTTCCACAGTCCATCCCAGTCTAAATGCGTCTCTTCCACAGTCCATCCCAGTCTAAATGTGTCTCCTCCACAGTCCATCCCAGTCTAAATGCGTCTCTTCCACAGTCCATCCCAGTCTAAATGTCTCCTCCACAGTCCATCCCAGTCTAAATGCGTCTCTTCCACAGTCCATCCCAGTCTAAATGCGTCTCTTCCACAGTCCATCCCAGTCTAAATGCGTCTCCTCCACAGTCCATCCCAGTCTAAATGTGTCTCCTCCACAGTCCCTCCCAGTCTAAATGCGTCTCTTCCACAGTCCATCCCAGTCTAAATGTCTCCTCCACAGTCCATCCCAGTCTAAATGCGTCTCTTCCACAGTCCATCCCAGTCTAAATGTCTCCTCCACAGTCCATCCCAGTCTAAATGCGTCTCTTCCACAGTCCATCCCAGTCTAAATGCGTCTCTTCCACAGTCCATCCCAGTCTAAATGCGTCTCTTCCACAGTCCATCCCAGTCCAAATGTGTCTCCTCCACAGTCCCTCCCAGTCTAAATGCGTCTCTTCCACAGTCCATCCCAGTCTAAATGTGTCTCTTCCACAGTCCATCCCAGTCTAAATGCGTCTCTTCCACAGTCCATCCCAGTCTAAATGCGTCTCTTCCACAGTCCATCCCAGTCTAAATGTGTCTCCTCCACAGTCCATCCCAGTCTAAATGCGTCTCTTCCACAGTCCATCCCAGTCTAAATGTCTCCTCCACAGTCCATCCCAGTCTAAATGCGTCTCTTCCACAGTCCATCCCAGTCTAAATGTGTCTCCTCCACAGTCCATCCCAGTCTAAATGTGTCTCCTCCACAGTCCATCCCAGTCTAAATGCGTCTCTTCCACAGTCCATCCCAGTCTAAATGCGTCTCTTCCGCAGTCCATCCCAGTCTAAATGCGTCTCTTCCGCAGTCCATCCCAGTCTAAATGTGTCTCTTCCGCAGTCCATCCCAGTCTAAATGGGTCTCTTCCACAGTCCATCCCAGTCTAAATGTGTCTCTTCCACAGTCCATCCCAGTCTAAATGTGTCTCCTCCACAATCCATCCCAGTCTAAATGCGTCTCTTCCACAGTCCATCCCAGTCTAAATGTCTCCTCCACAGTCCATCCCAGTCTAAATGTGTCTCCTCCACAGTCCATCCCAGTCTAAATGTCTCCTCCACAGTCCATCCCAGTCTAAATGTGTCTCCTCCACAGTCCATCCCAGTCTAAATGTGTCTCCTCCACAGTCCATCCCAGTCTAAATGCGTCTCTTCCGCAGTCCATCCCAGTCTAAATGCGTCTCTTCCACAGTCCGTCCCAGTCTAAATGCGTCTCCTCCACAGTCCATCCCAGTCTAAATGTGTCTCTTCCACAGTCCATCCCAGTTTAAATGCGTCTCTTCCACAGTCCATCCCAGTCTAAATGTGTCTCCTCCACAGTCCATCCCAGTCTAAATGTGTCTCTTCCACAGTCCATCCCAGTCTAAATGTGTCTCTTCCGCAGTCCATCCCAGTCTAAATGTGTCTCTTCCGCAGTCCATCCCAGTCTAAATGTGTCTCTTCCGCAGTCCATCCCAGTCTAAATGTGTCTCTTCCGCAGTCCATCCCAGTCTAAATGGGTCTCTTCCACAGTCCATCCCAGTCTAAATGTGTCTCTTCCACAGTCCATCCCAGTCTAAATGTGTCTCCTCCACAGTCCATCCCAGTCTAAATGTGTCTCTTCCACAGTCCATCCCAGTCTAAATGTGTCTCTTCCACAGTCCATCCCAGTCTAAATGTGTCTCTTCCGCAGTCCATCTCAGTCTAAATGTGTCTCTTCCGCAGTCCATCCCAGTCTAAATGGGTCTCTTCCACAGTCCATCCCAGTCTAAATGTGTCTCCTCCACAGTCCATCCCAGTCTAAATGTGTCTCCTCCACAGTCCATCCCAGTCTAAATGCGTCTCCTCCACAGTCCATCCCAGTCTAAATGTCTCCTCCACAGTCCATCCCAGTCTAAATGTGTCTCCTCCACAGTCCATCCCAGTCTAAATGTGTCTCCTCCACAGTCCATCCCAGTCTAAATGTCTCCTCCACAGTCCATCCCAGTCTAAATGCGTCTCTTCCACAGTCCATCCCAGTCTAAATGTGTCTCCTCCACAGTCCATCCCAGTCTAAATGTGTCTCTTCCACAGTCCATCCCAGTCTAAATGCGTCTCTTCCACAGTCCATCCCAGTCTAAATGTGTCTCTTCCGCAGTCCATCCCAGTCTAAATGCGTCTCTTCCACAGTCCATCCCAGTCTAAATGTGTCTCTTCCGCAGTCCATCCCAGTCTAAATGCGTCTCTTCCACAGTCCATCCCAGTCTAAATGCGTCTCTTCCACAGTCCATCCCAGTCTAAATGTCTCCTCCACAGTCCATCCCAGTCTAAATGCGTCTCTTCCACAGTCCATCCCAGTCTAAATGTCTCCTCCACAGTCCATCCCAGTCTAAATGTGTCTCCTCCACAGTCCATCCCAGTCTAAATGTGTCTCCTCCACAGTCCATCCCAGTCTAAATGTGTCTCTTCCGCAGTCCATCCCAGTCTAAATGCGTCTCTTCCACAGTCCATCCCAGTCTAAATGTGTCTCTTCCGCAGTCCATCCCAGTCTAAATGCGTCTCTTCCACAGTCCATCCCAGTCTAAATGCGTCTCTTCCACAGTCCATCCCAGTCTAAATGTCTCCTCCACAGTCCATCCCAGTCTAAATGCGTCTCTTCCACAGTCCATCCCAGTCTAAATGTCTCCTCCACAGTCCATCCCAGTCTAAATGTGTCTCCTCCACAGTCCATCCCAGTCTAAATGTGTCTCCTCCACAGTCCATCCCAGTCTAAATGTCTTCTCCACAGTCCATCCCAGTCTAAATGTGTCTCCTCCACAGTCCATCCCAGTCTAAATGTGTCTCCTCCACAGTCCATCCCAGTCTAAATGTCTCCTCCACAGTCCATCCCAGTCTAAATGTGTCTCCTCCACAGTCCATCCCAGTCTAAATGTGTCTCCTCCACAGTCCATCCCAGTCTAAATGTGTCTCCTCCACAGTCCATCCCAGTCTAAATGTCTCCTCCACAGTCCATCCCAGTCCATTTGTGTGTCTTTGGTGGTCCTCCTGAAGCCTCCACTGAACGCTGTGACATTAGGGATTCAACGAGGCCATAAAGTCATTACCTTGTACTGAGGGAAATATAATTTACCCAGCATTTAGAGGAGCAGTTAAGTTTATCTCACGTATCTAAATAGGCAATATATTGAATGCATGCTTCATTGATCAAAAGTGTTGTGGGAGAACTTATCGGGCGTCCATCTCGACGTCCCCTCCACAGATGGTTCTGCTTTCATGTACAGTTCCACTCAGCTGAAAGCACTTGGACATGATAAGACAGTCAATTTGGATGTCAGCCGCCGCTACAGTAATCACACCGGCCACCAGATAACTGGAGCTTTATTTATTTATATGAGCCCCGTGCGTGTCTAGTGGAAGATAATAGTTTCATTTGAGAGGGAAAGTTTGCCACTTACCCTCATTGTGGAGTAAATGGGACACATTTGGCCTTCATTAGGATTCAGCCGGTCCACAGCCATGGACTCAGCAGATGAACCCACAATGACAGAAGAAGCATGGACCTGTTCAGACCCCCAGACCCCATAGTGGACCTGTTCAGCCCCCCAGACCACATGAACCCATAGTGGACCTGTTCAGCCCCCCAGACCACATAGTGGACCTGTTCAGCCCCCCAGACCACATGAACCCATAGTGGACCTGTTCAGCCCCCCAGACCACATGAACCCATTGTGGACCTGTTCAGCCCCCCAGACCCCAAGAACCCATAGTGGACCTGTTCAGCCCCCCGACCCCACGAACCCATAGTGGACCTGTTCAGCCCCCCAGACCCCACAGTGGACCTGTTCAGCCCCCCAGACCACATGAACCCATAGTGGACCTGTTCAGCCCCCCAGACCACATAGTGGACCTGTTCAGCCCCCCAGACCACATGAACCCATAGTGGACCTGTTCAGCCCCCCAGACCACATGAACCTATAGTGGACCTGTTCAGCCCCCCAGACCCCATGAACCCATAGTGGACCGGTTCAGCCCCCCCGACCCCACGAGCCCATAGTGGACCGGTTCAGCCCCCCCGACCCCACGAGCCCATAGTGGACCTATTCAGCCCCCCAGACCCCATGAACCCTATAATGGACCTGTTCAGCCCCCCCCCCAGACCCCAAGAACCCATAGTAGACCTGTTCAGCCCCCCCCCCCCCCCCCCCCCCCAGACCCCAAGAACCCATAGTAGACCTGTTCAGCCCCCCCCCCCCCCCCCCCCCCCCCCCCCCAGACCCCAAGAACCCATAGTAGACCTGTTCAGCCCCTTTCACCCATTTCCATTTCCCATTTCACCTAATTTAGGGTTTTGTAAAGTTTTTATTCGTTTTATTTATTATGTAATATATATAAAACAACTGTCTCCATCCACTGTTATTTATCAGCCTTCTTGTTTTTATATTTATTTTTAGAATTTTATTCATGTCACTTATTATTTTGTTAATTTATTATTTATTTTTGTTCATTTTATTGATCATTTTAACTGTTTTTGTTCGTGTTGCTTTTTTTTTGTTTTTACTTATTTTTGGTTCATGTTTTGTATATTTTATCATGTTATTTAGGGTTTTGTGAAGTTTTTATTCATTTTTGTTCATTTTATCGATCACTGATTGTTTTTGCTCAAGTTGTTGTTTATTTTATTCTTTTTTACTTGAATTTGGTTCTTTTTTTTGCTTATTTTATCATGTTATTTAGGGTTTTGTGAAGTTTTTATTATTTTCATTTATTGTTGTTCCTTTTGGTGATTTTGCACATTGATTCCTCCCTTTGTTCATTTTTGTTTTGTTGGTTAATTGTTCATTGTTTTGGTTATTTTCTTCATTTAAAAAAAAAAAAGTTAATTTTTTTTGTTTATATTGTTTGTTTTGTTGATTAATTTGTTCATCAACTTAATTACTTTTCATTTTCATACAAGTTGAAGGTTATTTAATTCATTTTGTTCATTTGTATCTTAAAGTTGTTAATTATTGTAAATTTATTTATTTAGGTTTGCAAATTTTAGGTTCGTTTATTTCAGACACAGACATAATACAAAATATATGAAACAAAAATAAAAATAATAGTAATGATAAACAATACACAAAAAATCAAATAATAGAGAAAAAAAAAGAACTGTTGTGCCAGATTGTGTTCATTTTTATATGTTTTGATGGTTATTTTGTTCAATTAATTCATTATTTTCTACTTTTTATTGGTTCTTTTGCTCATCATATTGTTCTTTTTTCTATATTTTGTGCTTATTCTGCTAACCTGATGTATGCTCACATTCAGCTGGAGGCTTTCATCTTATCAAAACTCAATTTATCCAGAAAACATGTAACAGATGAACTACCAGTAGAAGTAACATAAACATAGTTAAACGATGGTGGATTACAGACTAACACAGACTAACTTTTCCTCTCCTGGTGTCTTCTTTGTTTTTTTCGCCCATCTCCGTCTGCTCTGGGACGTTTCCATCCCTTCCTCTGGTGTGTTTGAAGACATTTCCCCGTGCAGCGCTGGGGTCCTTTTTGCTGGATTCTTGATCATATCATCCTGGTCCGTCTCCAAAACTTATCTTTGGATTCTTGAGAGACTATCACTGACAGACTCCTCTATTGTTTTGCTGGATGGCAAAACGCCAGGCGGGATTGTTTGTCCAAGTTCGTACCGTGGAAGTTCGTAAAAGGTCACTTCTCCTGCTGCTTTCTTCCATGTGGCAGGAGTTGGAGCAGCACTGTTACAGCATGAAGGAATATTTGATGGTATTTCTGCTGTGAACAGTGTGCAACGGAGGGTGACGGCAGTGATGAGACACTGAGTAGATCTGAGCAAGGTAAAGGTCACATGATGTCAGAGAAGCAGAAGGAAACACTGGACAGACACCATGTGGACAAAAGTAATGGGACACGTTGAATTCAGGTGTTTCTTTTCTAACAGAGGTCTGGGATACAAAATAATAATGATAAATGTTGTAATATAGTTTTATATTGGGATAAATATAATGCCTCAGAAACGATTTTTACTTAATTTCTCTCAACACTGATCTTTTTTTTTTATCCATGACTATGATTTTAAATGTTCAACCTCTAAATTTGTACAATATTTCTCCTGCTCTAACTGTAAATATTAATTATTTTAAGTGTTTTAACCACTCTCACTATGACAGTGGTGATGTTAAAACTGGGAAAACATACATTAATTTTAAGTAACACTATATGGTCAAAAGTATGTGGACACGTTGAATTCAGATGTTTCTTTTCTAACAATACTGACAAATGTCATAATATAGTTTTATATTGGGATAAATATAATGCCTCAGAAATAATTTTTACTTAATTTCTCTCAACATTGATTTTTTTAAATTTATGTCTATAATATTAAATGTTCCACCTTTAAATTTCTACAATATTTTTCCTGCTCTGACTGTAAATAATAATTTTCTACCACAACTAACCATCTACTTTCATCACGTCTCACTGAGGAAGAAAAATCTCCCATTAAACTTTGCTCATGTAGTTGATTATTTTGTTCATTTTTGTTTGTTGTGTTCATTATTTGGTGGGTTTTTCTGGTTAAGAAAGGTTTTAATCACTCTAATTATGATGTTGAAACTGGAGACCTAGGGGAAACATACATTAACATTAAGTAACAAACAAATACACTATATGGACAAAAGTATGTGGACACGTTGAATTCAGGTGTTTCATTTCTAACAGGGGTCTGGGATATAAAACAATAATGGTAAATGCTGTAATATAGCTTTATATTGGGATAAATATAATGCCTCAGAAACGATTTTTACTTAATTTCTCTCAACATGGATTTTTTTAAATAAATTTATGTCTATAATATTAAATGTTCCACCTTTAAATTTCTACAATATTTTTCCTGCTCTGACTGTAAATAATAATTTTCTACCACAACTAACCATCTACTTTCATCACATCTCACTGAGGAAGAAAAATCTACCATTAAACTTTAAACTTTTTGAAGCTCATGTTGTTGATTATTTTGTTCATTTTTGTTTGTTGTGTTTATTTGTTTGTTTGTTTTTTTTTGTTTTGTTAAGAAGTGTTTTAACCACTCTAACTATGACAGTGGTGATGTTAAAACTGGGGAAACATATATTAATATTAAGTAACAAGAACAAATAAATACACTATATGGACAAAAGTATGTGGACACGTTGAATTCAGGTGTTTCTTTTCTAACATAATATAGTTTTATATTGGGATAAATATCATTGCATTGGTTAGTTTGGTTTCAATTGTTATCTTTGCTTCCAAAATGTCTCAGAGATGGTTTTTACTTAATTTCTCTCAACATTATTTATTTTTTTTATCCATGACTGTGATTTTACATGTTCTGTCTCAAAATTTGTAGAATATTTTTCCTGCTCTGACTGTAAATAATAATTTTCTACCACAACTAACCATCTACTTTCTTCACGTCTCACTGAGGAAGAAAAATCTCCCATTAAACTTTATTCATGTTGTTGATTATTTTGTTCATTTTTGTTTGTTGTGTTCATTATTTGGTGGGTTTTTTTGGTTAAGAAATGTTTTAATCACTCTAATTATGATGTTGAAACTGGAGACCTAAGGGAAACATACATTAATATTAAGTAACAAACAAATACACTACAAGGACAAAAGTATGTGGACACGTTGAATTCAGGTGTTTCTTTTCTAACATAATATAGTTTTATATTGAGATAAATATCATTGTATTGGTTAGTTTGGTTTCAATTGTTATCTTTGCTTCCAAAATGCCTCAGAGATGGTTTTTATTTAATTTCTCTCTACATTATTTGTTTATTTTTTTATCCATGACTGTGATTTTACATGTTCTGCCTCTAAATTTCTAGAATATTCTTCCTGCTCTGACTGTAAATAATGATTTTGTACCACAACTAACCATCTACTTTCATCACATCTCACTGAGGAAGAAAAATCTACCATTAAACATTAAGCTTTTTGAAGCTCATGTTGTTGATTATTTTGTGCATTTTTGTTTGTTGTGTTTATTTGGTGGTGTTTTTTTTGTTTTTTTTTTTGGTTAAGAAGTGTTTTAACCACTCTAACTATGACAGTGGTGATGTTAAAACTGGGGAAACATATATTAATAATAAGTAACAAGAACAAACAATTAAACTATATGGACAAAAGTATGTGGACACGTTGAATTCAGGTGTTTCTTTTCTAACAATAATGACAAATGTCATAATATAGCTTTATATTGGGATAAATATCATTGCATTGGTTAGTTTGGTTTAAGTTATCTTTTCTTCCAAAATGCCTCAGAAATTTTTTTTACTTAATTTCTCTCAACATTGATTTTTTTTTTTTTTTTTTTAATCCATGGCTATGATTTTAAATGTTCTGCCTCTAAATTTCTAGAATATTTTTCATGCTCTGACTGTAAATTATAATTTTCTACCACAACTAACCATCTACTTTCATCACATCTCACTGAGGAAGAAAAATCTACCATTAAACTTTAAGGAAATATTGATGTTTATAAACTATATGGACATAAATATTGGGACACATCATGTCATTTTCTTCATTATTTTCTTCATTTTTGATCATTTAGTTGGATATTTTGTTTATTTTGTCAATCGACATATGTTTAGTTTGTTTGTTTTTTTAGTTATTTTATTCATTTTGTTGATTATTTTGTTCAGTTTTGATTGTTTAGTTGGATATTTTGTTTATTTTTAATCATTTAGTTGGATATTTTGTTTATTTGTCAATCATCATGTATTTAGTTTGTTATTTATAGTTATTTTATTAATTTTGTTGATTATTTTGTTTAGTTTTGATCATTTAGTTGGATATCTTGTTCATTTTGTCAATTGTCATCTGTTTAGTTTGTTTTTTATAGTTATTTTATTCATTTTGTTGATTATTTTGTTCATTTTTGATCATTTAATTGGATATTTTGTTTATTTTTGATCATTTAGTTGGATATTTTGTTTATTTTTAATCATTTAGTTGGATATTTTGTTTATTTGTCAATCATCATGTATTTAGTTTGTTATTTATAGTTATTTTATTAATTTTGTTGATTATTTTGTTTAGTTTTGATCATTTAGTTGGATATCTTGTTCATTTTGTCAATTGTCATCTGTTTAGTTTGTTTTTTATAGTTATTTTATTCATTTTGTTGATTATTTTGTTTATTTTTGATCATTTAGTTGGATATTTTGTTTATTTTGTTGATCATTGTGTGTTTAGTTTGGTTTTTACAGTTATTTTATTCATTTTGTTGACTATTTTGTTGTTTATTTTGATAATTTGGTTGGATATTTTGTTTATTTTGTCAATCGTCATATGTTTAGTTTGGTGGGGGTTTTTTTAGTTATTTTATTCATTTTGTTGATTATTTTGTTCATTTTTGATCATTTAGTTAGATGTTTAATTTATTTTGTTAATCCTCATGTGTTTAGTTTGGTTTTTATAGTTGTTGTTTTTTTTCATTTTATTGAGTATCTTATTCCTTATTTTGCACTATTTTAGTTATTTTGTTCATTTTGTTGATTATTTTGTTCATTTTTGATCATTTAGTTGGACATTTTCTTTATTTTGTCAACCGTCATGTTTAGTTTGTTTTTTTATTGTTATTTTATTATTTTGTTGATTATTTTGATAACTCAGTTGGATATTTTGTTTATTTTGTCAATCGTCATGTGTTTAGTTTGGTTTTTATTGTTATTTTATTCAGTTTGTTGATTATTTTGTTAATTATTTTTATCATTTAGTTGGATATTTTGTTCATTTTGTCAATTGTCATGAGTTTAGTTTGGTTTTTATAGTTTGTTTGTTTTTTTTTTTTGATTATTTTATTCATTTTTGATCATTTAGTTGGATATTTTCTTTATTTTGTCAATCATCATGTGTGTAGTTTGGTTTTTATAGTTATTTTATTCATTTTGTTGATTATTTTGTTCATTTTTGATCATTTAGTTGGATATTTTCTTTATTTTGTCAATCATGTGTATAGTTTGGTTTTTATAGTTATTTTATTAATTTTGTCAATTATTTTATTCCTTTTTGATCATTTAGTTGGATATTTTGTTTATTTTGTCAATCGTCATGTGTTTAGTTTGGTTTTTATAGTTATTTTATTTATTTTTTTGATTATTTTATTCATTTTTGATCATTTAGTTGGATATTTTGTTGATTTTTGGATCATTTAGTTGGATATTTTGTTTATTTTGTCAATCGTCATGTGCTTAGTTTGGTTTTTATTGTTATTTTATTCATTTTGTTGATTATTTTGTTCATTTTTGATCATTTAGTTGGATATTTTGTTTATTTTGTCAATCGTCATGAGTTTAGTTTGGTTTTTATAGCTATTTTATTCTTTTTGTTGATTATTTTGTTCATTTTTTTATTGTTTAATTGGATATTTTGTTTATTTTGTCAATCATCGTGTGTATAGTTTGGTTTTTATAGTTATTTTTTTCATTTTGTTGAGTATCTTACTCATTGTTTTGCACTAAAACATTATTGTTTATAGGGTTATTCTATTATTATTGTACTAGTCTGGGCTGATTGAGCCCATATTGTGCAAATGTGGCCCCTATACTTAAATGACTTTCAGACCCTAGTGTTAATAGTTCGATAACCCCATCTACCTGATTACGTTCTATTGGTTCAATAACCCGGGTCGGCCTCCACCGGTGCTCTGTGGCTCCTTTTCAGACTCTGATAAAGCTTCCTTCACAGTCCCAGCTGACGAATGGATCCTGAACATTTCTTTGGGCTTTTCAGAATCTCCCCACACCGGTCCCTGCAGTTATTACGACTGCGGTTTTCTGGACGTCACCTGAGGGCTTCATAAAATACTGCACACGAAGGAAGTGTGAAACGGGCCTCCAGAAGCTTTAATTTCTCAAATTAAAGCGCGTACTTACAAAGATATTGCATTACAGAGCTCCTTGTGTGCAGCAGGAGGATTTTGCACTTCCACAATGAGGCACAAGAGGTCAGAGCTCCACTGCGAATACTGTGAAACACCTTGGCCACTAATCCGCCGCCGCTGTATGCCAGACATGTACTGTTCAGCGTTATCGTGGAGGCCATTGCCTGAAAGATGTCTGCTGAAATAAGTTTGCTTAAAACATCATTACAAATCCAATTAATAGTGCCATTAAACTAGATGAAAAGAGTGACAACATTGTACGGCTTGAAATTCCCTTGAATTACAGAAAGCCCAAAGCTGAATTCCAGGTATCAAGATTGGAATTAGCTGTACTGCTCTGCTACGTTTACTGTAATTATCAGATGGACGTGGACTTTTTTTTTTAATCTTCAGATACAGAGCACTGTGGGAATTTGTTTCTGCTGTCTAATAATCATACAGACAATTGCAGAAATCCGAATTCACACAGAACACATTAAAACTAAAACTGATTATTTACATCCATCACCTGCACAAAATAGAAACTAAAAAGTTACAACAGGAAAAATCTACCTGTTATTGTGCATGATGCAATTTTGCTATAATTAACACGTATTAGGACACAAGTCACGACATAAATTGCTCCCAAAGTCACGTCAAATTCCACATTAAATCACCACAATAAGGTTAAAAAGATGTTAAACAGAAAACGTGCAGCATTAATTTATTTGACTGTTTCCCCAAGTGAGCCTCGCTATAAATCTGTTCTGAAAAGGAATTATTCATTATTATTATTTCTTTTTTTTTGTTTTGTTGGTGAAATAAATGTAGATAAAGCTGACAATAGTCGACGAATGATGAAAGCCGCCAAAAAATATAATAAAAACATCATTTCAGCCTTTTCCAAATATTACCTGTTTCCTTCCAAGCCATCCTCAAAGTGTCATGAACACTAACAAACAAGTTGCAAAAAAAAAAAAAAAAAATCAAAGTAAAAAAATAATTTTCACAGGTATATTCGTTTTTTTGTTTCATGTTTTTCCATGAACAATAACTGCAGTGCTCTATTAAAGCCCATCTTTTGTCTGGCTTTGCTGTAGAAAAGCATCCTCCTACTGACACTTTCCCCATTTTCTCCTCCATAATTGACAACACTGACACTGAGAGGATTACAAGGTAAATCAATAAACACCAGCGGCTTCATGAATGAGCACAAGTCTCGGAGAACTGATACCTTCACACCAGGTTCAGGTCTATTTATGAGTGATACCGATCCACAGTGGGGTCTGACACATCCACAAACCAGTTAAAACAAGGACAGACGATAAGGTTTTATGAGCCTCCATCTGTCCTTTCATCGGACACTACGAGCTCAAGTCCTAAAGTACATATTCTTCCACTTTTGCAACTTCTGTGACTTTATATTTCCATTTGCTGTTGGAAAGCAGATCTCTAACTTTCAGCAAATAGCATGGGACAAGAAGAGGCAAGGCTGCCGACCAGACAGACGAGCGTTCCACTCTCCAGCTCTTAACAAGCATAGTAATACATCAGTCAAAAGCAATAATTTTACTATTAATGAAATTCCAATTTGCCTTCAGTGCATTTCACGTTGACATTTTCCACATTGCAACAGTGCTTTGATAAAGTTTTTAAAATGCAAAAACGCATCTAAGAGGCTAAAGACCAGCCCGGGTGTCAGCGTGCCTGGCAGAGGACTATGGTACTTAATTTTTATCGCCATGTGCCCGGGGCAGTGGAAGCCTGAATGTTAACATTGGCTCCATTTTCATTATCATCATATGATTATGGATTTTACTGCATTTAGCTGATAATACAACTAGGAGCTCACCTTAAAAGAAGTTGCTCGGAGGTTTCATTTCTGCCCAAATGAAATTTTCATTTGACAAACAAGTATAATTAGGCTGCACTTCTTGTTCAGTGTCAGTCTGTTTTCTGATTGAACTTAGACCAATTTGCTGCCACTAAATGAGTTTGAATAATTTCCATTCTGAATGTCTTGAGGACATTAGCTTTAGGAGTGCTAAGTGGCAGCATGCTTTTTGAAGTTGCTGATTATTTGATGCCACCCCTGTCTACCTATACGTTTTTGAGCTTACTTCAAAGTTAACAACAGAAAAAAAAAAACTCGCTGTAGCCTACCTCGGAGTACAATGAGAATTAGAAAGTGTTTTTGGCCAGGTCTCGGAGGCAAAGTGAAAATTACTTTAATAAGTGTGTAATACACTTCGTTAGCTTCAATGCTCTTTGCTTCTGCACTTTATTTCTTTCATGTGGCCACTTTTATTGCGGTGAATGAGCGGATTTGTTTCTGTTGAAACTGTACACCTAATAACTAATGTTGCAGTATCGGTTTCATTAAACCTGCTAATTATAAATTAACACATTATGACTTATGAGAACTGCTCAGGCTGCTTCTCACGTAACCTTTGTGTTATTGATAATGACGCTGAGTATCCATTGGAGAACACTTCAATCTGATATATATATATATGCACTATAATAATGCATATCATGGTTATTTAATTTAAAAAAAAACACATGAAATTCTCTATGTAGGCTGTTTTACTGTAGCTTTTATGGTCGCACAATAACCATAAATATATTAGGAGACAAAACTGCTGCAGATTACCTACTATTAATAGCACCGTAAGCCTCTGCAGCCACAAGACAAGAAACAGCAGGCCACTATAGATGGCAGAGAAAAGTGGGGTTATTTGTATATTTCCCCCCCTAATGGATTTGGTAGATGACCTAAAATCTGAGTAACAGCTATTTCAGTAGGGGTAATCCAGTCATCCACAACAAAATAAACACCAGTGTGGAGCGAAATTGAACGGGAGAAATGGAGTGAATAAAATGGGTGAGGGCAAAAAAAAAAAAAAAAAGGATCACAAATAAAGCTCAATGTGGGATTGATGAAAGGAAATGGGGATTTTGTCAATGTGATTAAGTAATGGTTTCAAAATGTGGAAGCTACGGTAAACAGAGAATAAACAGTTGGGTATAAGAGCACTGCATGTCAATAAAGGGCAGAATTACATTTTATTAGCATAAATAAGGAAAACTACTGTAAACTGTAGCTCGGATATGAGGAGTCTGAAGTGGGAAGCCAAAGAGCAGAGCCTAAAAATCAGCTTTGTGTCTGAAAAACCAACCTTTTTTCTACATCTTTTATTGTTTTCAGTCAGTCTAACATCATAGGTGGTACATTTAACATATGTGATACTGTTCTACGATGGGATACGGTTACCTTAAAGCTGTGTCAGGACCCAAACGTGTATTTTCAAAGCAACAAATTGCGCCTCATTAAACAATCACGTGCATTTTCGGTTCTATTCGTGGCTTTCTCCATTCTGTATCCCCATCTACGCCCAGAAACACAAGATGAAACTCGCATCGTGGTTCCCAAAGTGGCACTAAATAACAGAGCCCCACACGGAGCAGTGGTGGTTTACAGTAAAGAGGACAATTGAACTAACATGACAAAGAGCTCAGAGACCACTACAAAGTGGAGATAATGCGGCGGAGTCGACTGAAAAGGCAGAATTACAGTGGATCCAAAAGGATTGGGGCACATCTGCGTTTCATTTGCATTGTGCTCGTTTTTCCAAGGAATGAAATGGCTCCAAACTTGTACAACAACTGGTTTACACAGCAATACACCGCAGCTTTGACACTTCACACATATATCAGAGGGGGAAAATGTCTTCAATCTGCACATAAACAAAGCAAGAAACGCATAAACAGTACTGCAGGAAATGGAAAAATCTGAAAATTCAGTTATAACATCAGTGGGGTTTTGTTCCAGAGTATGATGGGTTATGCATTTTACAGTTTATATTATCTTATTGTTAAATATAAAGTGAATGGTGGCAGTTCTGACAATTAGCATTAGACCTTATAGACCATTATTGTCAATTCTAAATGACTTTTTCTCCATATTAAACCTTTAATAAATGATTTATTACCAATTATCCAGACTAAATAAAGAAAATACCGACTATATAGTTGAATATATAGAGAAAGACAGACATGGAACTATTGTTTATGTTGTTTTCTGCTTGTGTTCTGTATATTTACATCTCAAAAAGTGTTTTAAGTCTTTTAATTAACCCTTAAAGATTGAAACTATTCCCCCAAAATGCATTTTTGTTGCAAAGTATTGTGAGTATTCATTTTACAGGTCGCATTATGTTACTGTTAAATTTAAAGTGAATGGTAGCAGTTGTAACAGCTAGCATGAATGGTTATAGACCATTTTTTGTGAATTCCAAATTAATTCTTCTTCATATTAAACCTTTAATAAATGATTTATCACCAATTATCCTGACTAAATAAAGAAAAGATTTAAAATATAGAGAAAGACAAACATGGAGCTACTGTTTATGCTGTAGTTTCTGCCCGCGTACTGCATATTTACATTTGAAAAAGTGTTTTAAGTCTTCTAGTTAACCCTTAAAGACTGAAACTATTCCCTCCAAATGTGTTTTTGTTGCAGAGTATGATGGCTATTCATTTTACAGTTTGCATTATGTTATTGTTAAATTTAAAGTGGATGGTGACAGTTCTGACAATTAGCATTAAACCTAATAGACTATTTTTGTCAATTCCAAATGACATTTTCTCCATATTAAAATTTTAATACATGATTTATCACCAATTATCCTGACTAAATAAAGAAAAGATTGAATATATAGAGAAAGACAGACATGGAACTATTGTTTATTTTTGTTGTTTCTGCTCATGTTTTGCATATTTACATCTGAAAAAGTGTTTTAAGTCTTTTAATTAACCCTTAAAGACCTAAAACTGTTCCTCCAAATGTGTTTTTGTTGCAGAGTATGATGGGTTATTCATTTTACAGTTTGCATTATGTTACTATTAAATAACTATAAAGTAAATGGTAGCAGTTCTGACAATTAGCATTAACCCTTATACACTATTTTTTGTGAATTCCAAGTGAATTTTTGTCCATATTTAACATTTCATAAATGATTCATCACCAAGTATCCAGACTAAATAAAGAGAAGACTGAATATATAAAGAAAAACAGACATGGAACTACTGTTTATGTTGTTTCTGCTCATGTTCTGCATATTTACATCTGAAAAAGTGTTTTAAGTCTTTTAATTAACCCTTAAAGACCTAAAACTATTCCTCCAAATGCGTTTTTGTCTCTATATAACCATTCCCAAGTCATTTATCACCATTTATTATCATTTTATCCTCTGCATTTGGCATTTTTTAGTGAACATGATGTATTTTCGCATATTTAATTTACTGATCATGTCAATGCTCAGAGTAAATTCAAAGGTTATTATATCAAAACAGGGAAAACTGAAGGAAAAGTGACCTTCTCAGCAAAATACATCATTAACTGAACATAAAACATGTGTTTCCATCCACTGTCATTGATCCAACTCCATGGGTTTTACTGGTGAATCAAGGTTGTAGAAGATGACAGTGTTTCCATGGTAACTACAGAACCTCTGAACGTCCAAATGGGTCATATCTGCTGACCATGAAAAGATGACAAACTGTATTTTACACCAAATATTTGCATGTATTGATAAAATTAATGTATTAGAACTTATCAAACACTTCAGATCAGTAGATGATTGGTCTCCAGCTGTTTAGTGATAAACATTTCATAATGTTTTCCTGTCCACGCTTTACCTGAATCCATAAAAAAGCTAATTTCTCATCTCAAATTCCGAGTTATTCTTCAACCTGAAAGCACAGAAATCGAAGAGACTCGGTTAAATGTTACACCGTCAACATCCGGCATAATTCTACGCCAAAAAAGTTTTCACATCTGCCACAGTGATTACCGACGAGGCAGACAGACGCTTTACCTGCTGCCAAAAGACTCAAAGAAACACAAAATACTGCACTTCACCACATTCTGCAGCGTCTTATTATTAGCTGACAAGAATTAAAACACACTGACAGAGACAAACCACAACTCCAGGAAATTATACAGCTGTACATTAGAATGTTTTAGACACATTTACATGAGTTTTCAGCTTTAGTTCGGCTGCATGTTATAAAGGTGTAAGACGTGACCTTTCAGTAGACGTACAGATGTTATATTTGTTGTACTTTATAAATAAATGCTTGTTTATTCAGTCTAATCGTCCCTTAATTGGTGTCATATCAATAACTTCACTCACATTTACAGTCGGGGAAAAAATTACTACTTCAATGTCAACAATTATTCCATTTATTATACCTTTATAAACTATTACTATCAGCAGAACATGGCTCCAGTTGATAAAAATGGCTAATATTAATCATCTCACCTCCAATTACTGACTTGAAAGAGAAAAAATGCTCTAAAATCACTTAAATTTTACAGTTTTTTCACATTAACTTAAAGACTTATCGATTAAAGACACTGAGACTACTATGTTCCTTTATCTAGCTATTTAATACTTCAGCATCAACAGTTATTCAGTTTATTACACCGATCGATACTGTTAATTTCCATCAAAGTTAATTACGTTCCAAGGGTTGATATTGGGTGATTTATCATTTATTACTTTTTCCTACTCATGTTATATCAGCCTTTAAAAACTGTCCACTGTCAGTCGACCTCTGGTGGAAGCTAATGTGGATCCATATTAATAAATAAAGTAAATAAACACTAGATACAGTCACGGAAAAAATTATTAGACCGTCAAAAGTCATCAAAAACAATGGTTATGCAATCTAGTACTAACTTCTGTGTGTATCATGTGACTAAAACAGACAGAAAAGAAAACATGGAATGTCTAAAAGCACTGTTTTTGTCATAGCTACTGATGTAAGAACTGAAGTGGTGTTGGTTATTATCAAGAAAACATGGAAGATGGATAGATATCAGCTCTGAAATTAAACTACTATGAGCTATTTTTGTTGTTATTGTTATATTTGTCCAAACAAATGTACCTTTAGTTGGACCAGGCATTAAAATGAACGAGAAATTGAAGAAAACCAGGGTGGTCTAATAATTTTTCTGCGACTGTATATTAAGACTCACAAGCCAGAGCTCTTCTTTTCCCATAAACACCTTCTTATTCCTGAAATACTATAAGAACAGTGTGTCCTAATGTGAGTAATTTAACTCCAGTTCCATGCATTCAGTTGTACAGTATGCTGCCGTTTACATCTGACAGTGATATTGATAATATTGACTCAACTGTGTAAAATCAGTGTATGCATCAATGTCAACAATTATTCAGTTTTTATACCAATCGACAGTGTTAATTTTCATCAGAGTTAATTGTTTTCCAAGGGTTGATATTGGGTGATTTATCATTTATCGCTTTTTCAGACAGAAACAGACAGAAAAGAAAACATGGAATGTCTAAAAACACTGTTTTTGTCAGTACAATGACATAGATATTGATGGAAGAACTGTAGTGATATTGGTTATTATCAAGAAAACATGGAAAATGGATAAATATCATCTCTGAAATTAAACTACTATGAGCTATTTTTGTTGTTATCTTTATATTTGTCCAAACAAATGGACCTTTAGTTGGACCAGGCAGTAAAATGAACAAGAAATTGAAGAAAACAAGGGGTGGTCTAATAATTTTTTCCATGACTGTATTTTATAACAATATATGACTTCAATATGTGTTGCTAAATGTAATATGGACAAAACTTTAATAAATTGCATCATCATGAACTTGATTTCATGAGTCATGCCCGACTTTCATCAGCGAAAACAACAACTCCCATGATGCCTTGCTACTTCACAATATGATCTGCTGCATATTCTGTTTTGTGATGTTTCCTTGATAAGATGAAATGAACTTTAATGCAAATTAAACTGAACTAGAGCTAAACATCAAACGAAATAAAGTAAGTAATTCATTATTTACAACTATTTAATAGCATAAACAGTACTTGGAAAATACATACTGTCAATATTTCTATAGACAGTTGTCAGAACAGTAGGTTTGCACATTTAAATGAGTTGCAAATGATGCAATTATCAAAGTCAGTCACCCCCCCCCCCCCCCCTTTTTGTTTTTTTTTTAATATGTGCATGTACATGTGAGTGCATGTGTAGTGTTCTTGTTCTGACATCACATATATTGGATACTGTATATGACTTTTTTATATTGTCATTGTTCCAATTTCAATAAAAAGAGTAAAAAAAAAAAAGAAAAAAAAAGCCAAAGTCAGATTTTTTTGTCAGTTTTTGCCATATGTACATCACATACAGAAAACTGAAGTTAATAATGAACATAGTAGAAAAAAATAGCAAAAATGTAATCGAATATAACTATAAACAATATAACAATAAACAGTAGGGGGATTATTGGCAATTATACCATTATATAAAGGCTCTAAATGTAAAGTTCCATATTTAGGAGGATTTTGGTTCATGTTATTGCAAAAATGTGAAAAATATTAGATTTAATGACACTAAGAAGAGACTGGTACAGTATAAAACATGCACTGTATATGACTTTTTTATATTGTCATTGTTCCAATTTCAATAAAAAGTGTTAAAAAAAAAAAAAAAAAGCCAAAGTCAGATTTCTTTGTCAGTTTTTGCCATATGTACATCGCATACAGAAACCTGAAGTTAATAATGAACATAGTAGAAAAAAATAGAAAAAATGTAATTGAATATAACTATAAACAATATAACAATAAACAGCAGGGGGATTATTGGCAGTTATACAATTATATGAAGGCTATAATTGTAAAGTTCCAGATTTAGGAGAATTCTGGTTAATGTTATTGCAAAAATGTGAAAAATATTAGATTTAATGACACTAAGAAGAGACTGGTACAGTATAAAACATGCAAAATGATGGCGGAGTTTGTGTATTTTTATGAAAATACATCATAACCATGTGAAATACAATGGCAAATCATGCAGCAAAACACATAAATAAAACAGACACTACAAGTAAAAGTAAATCATGATGACGAATTACCCGTTATTTGACCAATATTCAACGACTGCATCGCAAATAAAAAGTTACCGAAGTAATTAGAGCAAGTTAGAGATGATTTGTCGTCTCCCATGGTTAGGATTTCTACAGATTAAACCTATCTTAACCCACTCCACAAACACAAACAGCGATAAAGCCAAAATCAGATTCCAGTATCTCCAGCCCACAGTTTGCATCCCTATCCATAAGAAAGCTGCTTAGCCTTGGCAGTTGGCACATATGTGAGTTGTTCCAGTGTCAGCAGAGAGCAGGATACCTCTTAACGGAGCTGCGACGAGAACAATGACTGAATAAGAAGCACATATAGGCTTCGTTTAAGGAAAAAAGGCCTCTTCGACTCAAAGTAGCCTTTTCATCATTAAGAGCGGGGTTGATCACATGGTGTCGCTGGTGGGAGTTTACCCGGCTTCAATAACCATCAACACTCGGCCTGTATTCAGATCTATGGCTAAATCCCAGGTGAGTGACAGGTGCCAGCTACAGGGCTGTTAGGAGGGAGCGTTTGTTGATATAGCCGTGTTTTCCTCTCTTTGAGCGACTGATCTGCAAAGGTACACATAAAGGCCCTCCTTCAGCAATGTACACAGAGCACTTCGAAAGGAGTACATAAAATGCCTCTCCCCCCACCCTGCAACATTAAACAGTGAGGAGGGGGGTGAGGCGGGGGAGGCTGGGGGGGGACTCAAACAAACGCTGGAGAGTGGCAAGTTTGCATTTGCCCATACCAACAAGCTCCTATCTCATTAACAAACCGCTGAAATAAAAGAGTGCTTTTTTGGCTCACAGCTATAAAAAAATTATCATAGTGATGATGTTCCTCAGCCGTCAACAGAGCTGTGATAACGTTGTTTGATGATGACTTTCCCATGAATGTTAAGCAGCCGCCGCGGCAGAGGAAAGGAGCTTATCAGCGCCTAATGCCCATCTCTAATTCCTGCCCTTCTTGAACTAGCCATTTTCTAACAGCGTTAACTGTCAAATTTACATCCCGTCTTAATGCCACTAAAGAGTACGGGGGATGAAGAGTAAATGACAGCAGTGTAATGAGGAAGGCAAGGCATTCCTTCTTCCACTTTCTCTCCCCTCCTGTCTTTCTCTAAGGAGAGGGAGATTTCCACAAAATGGGGGCTTTTTTTCCTCCTCCTGTGCCATGATGCCATGATGGAGAGCTTACCTGTGAACTCACCGTAGACGCATACGAGCGTAATTAGCACTGAGCGCTTTTGTGAAGGAGGAAAAATAGATTTTTTTTTTGCACATTGCATTGCTGGAAATAACATAGAAACACCTGACAATGACGCACATGTATAGACGTATGAAAACGACTATTATGTTAGAGTGTAAATGCGATGAAAAGGACATCGACTGGAAAACCGCTATGAGTTCAGGAGGTTATACGCTTTCAATAAAGGGGAATTTCTAATAAAAGCATGTATTCTTTAGCGTAAACAAGACAATAAACACGACAAGATAACCATCCTGTTAGCGGAGTGCTCTGTCAAACCTGTTCTACACATTAACCCTTTCATGCACTGTGGTCACTCCAGTGGACAGTTACTCTACAGCTGTTCTCTTGTATATTCATGGATTTTATTGTTTTACTTCCATATCAACCAACACAGTGGATGCTTATGTAACACCCCATACATTACAATTCATACCATTACTGTTCCTGCTCTTGCTAAACCTGATCTGTAGTAACATATTTGAGCGTAAATCAATTGCTAATTGTTATTAGACAGTAATTTAAATTTCTTTTAAAACAAAAAGTTGTTTTTTTTGTTGCATATTATCTGAGTGAGTAATAACTAGTATTTCAGTATGTTAAAATGTGAGGAAACATCAGATTCACAACATAAAAAATGATTTTATTTCATAGTTTTCACACAGTATGTCAGTCAATACATGTTTCTTTGCTTCAAAAATGAAATGAGGGGACATTTTTGTAACTCCATGAAAAATAGGTTCATAAAAAAATTTCAATCACATTTTTTTTTCATGCCAAAAGAGGAATAAAAACATTCAGGAAAAAAAAAAATTGATTTAATCATAATTTTAATCAGAATTCATGCATGAAAGGGTTAAATTGTTGGTCCTAGGTGCCTGGTGCACAGAATAAAAGGCTGAAATGAACTATATCTGCATTTTGATTCAGTAACATGAAGCATTTGTTATCAGGCAACTGTAATTGCCTCTTTCTAAACTGGCATTTGGTGCAATAAGTCAATTAAGAATACTGAACTATTGCGGGAAACAATCACTTCTGACATTCAAATAAAATAATGAGAAAATTGCTACAGCCTCATTGTGAAAATACTAATGTCTTTTATTTAATTATTTGTCAGTGGAATAAAATAACTGCAGCGCTGCCGTAATAAAAGGTAATAACAGAACAGAACAGGAGCACATCTATAGAGGAATTAGAAGAACGCGTAGAAGTTTCTATAAAGCTGCAGATTTTCCTGTTAATATGTGCTTTATTAATCAGGCTTCTTTCTTAATAAGCCTCCATATTTATGCAGAACTCTGCTGGTTTTATGCAAATGAGACAACTTGAAAGTTTTCTAATGTCTGCATGTAATTTAAGATGGCATTTAAGCCTCCTACCCTAGATGCTATCGTCCTAATTAATTCATCAGGTAATATTTCCCATTATTTCGAGGCATTTTTTTTTTTTTTTACATCAGGCTAGGCGATGAATAGCTACAAGGGAACGCACAATGTTTACGATGATATAAACAGGAAGAAATAGAATGAGTGTCATTGTTTGCTTTGTGAAAGGGGTGTGTGTAGGGGTGTGTGTGTGTGTGTGTGTGTGTTCATGTTCAATGTTCAGTCCTCTTCCATCTCTGCTGTTATAATCAACCATGCAAGTGAACCTATGAATATGTAGTCCATTTCATCTGAGGGGTCTGACTCTGGTAGGGCAGGCCAGCGCAGATTAAATCTCAGCTCATCTGATTGGACCAAATAAAGAATCAAACTGAGCTAATTTCATGCTGATCTGGTCGCCTCCAGTGAAACTATCCAAAAGGCAAGAGGCTGTAATGATTTGGGAAAAAGGGAGAGACAACAGATAAATGGAGAAATCAAGTTCAGGGGGCCCTTTCGTACCTTTGAGAAGAAATATTTCAATTTAAATGCATCAGTTTATCGGAGGGAAGGTCCTCCAGCTTTGCAGCGCTGAGATTACACCAATTAAACATCAAATATGGCGAAGGAAATGCAAATGAACCACGTCTGGTGTGTTGGCGCTCAGGTCTGGGTACGCCGCTGAGACAATCCGCCCTCGACAATAACAGATTTATCATGAGTCGACACCAGAAACTACTGTCTGATGTGTGAAAACAATAAGTCAGTTCAACAAAAGTAAATAGTCGGAATTAATCTGTGCATTTAAAGGCCTGTTTTTGTAATTATTATGCACACTCATTTTTCTTTGTCCCCACTTTTAACAATTCAACACAAAGCTCTGATTGGAAGATGGAGTGCTATTACCTCCATCCACTATTTCATTATTTATGCAACAATAAACTGAAGACAAACCACTACAACTGTTCCTTTAAGCAATGTTTATTGTACTGTACTGAACCCTTAACCCATTGTAGTTGTTTTATCTTCAGTTAATGATGTAGTTTGTTGAAAATGTCCCTTTTCCTTTAGTTTTTCTCTGTTTTGATATAAAAACCTTTGAGTTTAGCCACAGCATCGACATGTTGACTGAATAATCAATACGTTTTCTTGTTTTGTCCAAACTGTGAGACAAAACCTACTAAGATTCAGGACATTATACTGATTTAAGTGATTAATTTAATTCATATATGAACTAGAAAAGCAACTTGGAGAGCACAGACCTCCGCCAAGGCAGATCAGTGCCTGCCCCCCCTCCTCGATTACCACCAAAATGTAATCATTTGTTCCTTGTGCCAGTATCAACATTTCCTGAAATTTTCATCCAAATCCGTCCGTAACTTTTTGAGTTATCTTGCACACGGACAGACACACAAACCAACGCCGGCAAAAACATAACCTCCTTGGTGGAGGTAACAACATTTTTAACATTTAAGACACTTTTTTGTATTTTAAACACAAGAAGCCCCAACTCTGACCTTTACACATAAATATACTTCTTGTGTTGTGGTATTAGAACAAAAAGTGAATGTAAAAACGTCATACAACTGCTAATTCCTTAGAAGTTGACAGCAGTTTAAATACTAATTTAATTTTTAGCCTTTAATCTTTAGCATTAATGTTAACAATGTACAGTTTTGTACTGGTGCTACAATTTTTTTTTATATAATGACACAACTGTATGTCAAACATCACTTGAGTCTGTCCACCAGAGTGGGTCAAATTACAGGAAAAAGTGTTTTTTAGCATAGTTTACTGTGAAGTTATTACATATAAAGCAAAAAATACTTTATTTAGAGATGCTGAACAATGAATGGGGTCAAATTCATCCAAAATAACAGATATAGTTTCTGGTGCATGTAAATATTAATATACAATGATACAATTGTGGGTCAAATATCACTTGAATCTAATCCACCAGAGTGGGTCAAATCCCATGAAAAAGTGGTTTTATGGAATTTTTTTTTAACATTGTTTACTGTGACTTTACTAAATATAAGCAAAAAGATACTTTGTTTCGAGGTGATAAACAATGAATGGGCTCAAATGCATCCCATAATAAGAGGGTTAATACAATAGATATAGTTTCTGGTGCATGTAAATATTGTAAAGGATTACATAATAAACCCTACAGTTGCAGAATGTTCTTGTTATTTCAATTTCAATAAAAGTTTGCACGATTTCATGTATGATATGTGATACTGGTTGTTTTTGTCCAAAATAAGTGATGGAAAAACACCAAAATGCATGACCCTCTGCTCTCTGAATTATTAAGTAAGGATTATCACTGATTTATTTAAGTGAGATAAATTATTTAGAATATCTAAATATATCTGTGGTTCAAAGTTTGGTGTGAAAGTGCAGAAAACCACCAGTACGTAAGGGTTAAACACTCCTTTTCCAGCCTCCATTAGTCTGGTTTTATGCATACACTGGTGTTATAGGTCTCCCTCTTTATTGTACATTCACATAGCACACACAAAATATGGGCTTTAATTTATGCAGACTATTGGCCTTGCAATGCAAAGATGCAAACAAAAGAAAAATCAATGTGAATGAGTGTGAAAGAGCAATTTAAGGGTAGATGTGGCTGTGAAGTTATTAAATATAAAGCAAACAAGAATTTATTTAGAGATGTTAAACGGCTAAAATGTACTTAGGGGGTCAAATGAGTGGCCATTTTTGTCAAAAAAAAAAAAAAGTTGTAAGAAATGCATAGAACTGTGTTGAAATAATGCTAATCCATTTGTGCACAGACTACTGATATTATTTGACAGTGGAAGCTCTATTTTCAGAAATATTGGATTTGGAATAGCAAGTGTATGTGAAAACTTTTGCTGGTGGATGGACGTGACATTACCCATGATGCTCTGGTTAGTACCAGTACTTTATTAGTAATAAACTTATAGACTTACTATTGCTAATTCTCCTCTTATTCATAAATGTTCGTATTGTGGATCTAAAACAATAACAGCTGACACAAAAACACTAAATGTGTCAGTGGACGGATGTGACATGGTTGTTGTGGATCCCATCATACTGATGCTCTGCAGCCATGTCACCGTTTACACTAATGATCCCTGTGCAAAAACTAGGATCACAATTATTTATTGTATAGTTTATCATCAGACTAAAGAGGAAATAACAATATAGAATTGTTATTTCTTTATAAAAATGTTTATTATTAGAAGAACTATTGATTTAAAAAGTGAAGTGTGACATTCTTCATGTATGTATTGGTGGAACATAAGCAGGATGGATCAGCACCATACTCCAGATTGAACCTGTACAAATAAAACGTGATATGTAGGAGAGAATCTCTTTTAAAAAATGGGGGAATCTAAAAGAATAGAATATTTGTTTTTCAGGTAAATTCAGTTCAAATATAACTTGGCCATTTGTGACATGAAAATATAACATTAATTGTGATGAAACTGGACATTTTTGAGCTGAAAACATAGTTCATATGAGCATCAACATGTTGAACAGAACTGAAATCCTGTACATTTGCAGAACTTGCATTTACCAACACAAAGTTCCTTTGGAGATTCACTTATATTGATTTCTTATGCACAAAGACATAAATAAGACCTCTAAGCAAATTTTAGCCGTAAACAATAAATGGGGTCAAATTCATCCCAGAATAGGAGGGTTAAAACAACAGACATAGTTCCTGATGTAAATAATCCTGTTTTTCTTGACAAACTATGCAAATGTATGGGATTAGTTTAGGATGTGCACTTCTTAGACTCCATATTTTATCATGTATCGATAAGACTGAGGATCACCTGACAAAATCTGGGTAAAACATCCAGAAGACACAGCAGAGGTTTGTTTCTGTGATGAGGGCCAAACCCTCTGTCGCTCTGCAGTTTTCAGCGGCTGAGCTCTGCCTGTGGGCACAATAGATTTGACACAACACTGCTGATGAATCTCATCAGTTTAATGTGTTTATGCTCGCTAAGCCCTAAAAGCTTATTGCTGTTCAATGGAGTGCTACAAAGTTACCTAATTTCCCCCCTGGTTGTCTCGCAGCTCGTAGACTCAGAGAGAGACTCGCCCATAGTGTGATGTAGTCTGCAACCTGTGGAAGACAGAAGGCACGCTGTGTCTCCATGATTTGTGTTATCAGGCAGTGAATAGACCTTGACAGAAATACAGTGTGCACAGATATTACTGTTTTTTCCACCTTAAATTCAGCCCATGACTGTCTCTCTCCTTCCACATTGATCCCTTTTTACAGCCTTTTCACAGTAAGTGCTTTAGTCTTATCTCTGCTGCCCCCACCTCGCCTGTCTCATATTCCTACCAATGAGCCCGGCTGCCTATATGACAGCTAACACCCAGTATTAATTAAAATGTCATGCCTCCAAATCAATATTGTAAAACAGTTCAAACACAACTCATCGCGACTGCTGTGATAAGTGCTTTTGGGTGACAGGTAAGTCCAAAGAAAGAGATGCAGCAGAATGGTATGACGGAATTACCCAGAGAGAACATGTAACATTAAAATTTATGACCCCCCTATGTGTTACTTCATCGCTCACAATTGCAAATTATCCACACTGTCATGAAGTGTGCAGCGCTAAACTGACAGATCCATAAGTCAGCAGCAACAGGCCAGGAGGATGGGTGCGAGAACTCTTTAGCTTTAGACGTCTGACTGCAACGCGTTAAAAGTGACTAATACACACTCATTTGGGGAAGGAGGCTGTCAGAGGGGGATTTATCACTGCACCGCTAAAATACTGCAATCCATCTGATCGCATTCATGTTAACTCAGCTTTGTTGGGACCGATAAGGCTGTTTGTTAAACTAGCTCCACTGGTAACGCGAGGTAAAAGCCTGACAAAAAAAAGTTTCCACGAATAAAGTCAATAAAAAGTGACTTTTTTTTTTTTTCTCCCCTCAATATTCCAACTATAATGTGGTTGAATGAAAACTTCGGCGAGGCCGTGCGTGCTCACACATACTCATCCAGAGACATCGTTCAAAAGCAATGCTCGGGATATGGATAGAATGTGACAAATTCTGTCAGAGTAAATATGGTTTAATAAATGAATTAGCTTCATAAATAATGGCTGTAATGACATTTTAGGGGACAATAAGCCTAAGCGTTGTCAGGAAATAGTTGATGTATGAGTTTCATGCCTCAGCGGTTCCTCAAAATGAATAGGCTTGGGAAGATAGCAGGGGCCTGCAACCAGCCTATTTCCTCGAATTATCTACTTGTTGTCAATTTGCACAGTGGAATTACACATGCAAATTGAACTGCCTGCACAAACACCACTTGGAGATGATAAAAACAAATTAACAAAGGCTATAGAAGGAGGATTTATTTCACTGGCTAACCCAGGTCAAGCAATACATGTATTTTACGATTGTGTGTACCCAATTTTGGTGTAATTATATCAGCAAATTATTCTTTGTAATCTTATTATTTTTTCCCCAACCTTCTCCTTACACACATAATTAACTTCCTTCACATCCTCGCATAAAAAAAGAGAAAAAAATCTGCTCGCCGCTGCATTGGGGTAATCTGATTTAGGCTCATTTTTATCACCTTTATGCAGCTGAACTCCAGAGGAAGGTGAGAGGTCAACAGTTTACTGTTTGGTAAACCCTACACAGCAGAAGCAGAAGAAGCGGTGGAGTTAAAATATATATAATCACCTCTTAACATCATCCCTCATACTGGGCAGGAAATTATGAGTCCCCGGACCTCCACGTTTGCTATTAGATATCTCATTTACTTTGTACACACAGTGCTAATCTGCACTAATGAATTCTGCCACACCAAGCCAGATCGAGATGACTTAAAATTATTACCACTTCCACAGATATGCCTTTCCTCATTTGAGGCTCAATTTGGCTGGCTCGCAAAAACAGTCTGTCACAGTAAGATACTAATAATTAGGGTTTTAAGATGATTAGTTTATCTCTGTGCTCTTACAGTCCTGCCTCTTATCCACCATGGCCAAAACTTAATAAGAGGCTCTAAGTTTTAAACAGCCAACTCCAAATTACCAAGAAATGATGGAAATAATGAACTGCAGCACATGCCAGGCAGAGAGAGAGACAGAGAGACACAGAGAGCGAGAGAGAAGCATGGTGGGAAAAGCCGTCAGAGACAATAATTCAAGTGTGAAATAGAGCACAAAGTCGAGTAATCAATAAGGAAATGATTCAGACCTGTAAAGCCAAAATTGTTTAGTATTAACAAGACTTTACGGGCTCTCATTCACCTTCAGATGCCGCCGTGCTCATCAACTTGTCACACATGTAATTAAAGTCCAGATAATGCTGAGTGAGTGATACCAGTTAATGGTTGCATATTTTAGAGGATGAGATCGAGATTTTACATGTTCAAGATGACATTCAGTATAGCATACGCCTTATCAGCCCCGGTTTAATACGCACTGCATTTTTGCAAAGCTCATCCGGCTGCATCTTAAGTTACAGGAAGGTCAAGGAGAGAGGAAGGTCTGCAGGTTTAGTTCTTACATTTTGGCTGAAAATCACACCTCAGGACTTTTGGTGTCGCCAAAAAAGTGTCCTGATCATCCAGTACTGACAGCCGGTGTTAAATCTGTCAGTTTTATTTTACTGTCATTATCACTTCTATTCTCTACGTGCTCATTACCATTACATACTGTTTTTAATTAACGGACTAATCATTATTATATCATCTTGTTTTGTCCAAACTGCAAGACAAAACCAACTAAGATTCACCTTTTTGTGACTTCAATAAAGAAAATAACAAATATTTCGGTCGGAAAGGTCAAAATGTGAATGAATTTGGACATTATACTGATTTAAGTGATAAATGTAAGTAACAAATTTGTATATTAACGAGAATTGTGTTTATTTTTAACACAAAAAGCCCTAACTGTAACCTTTACAGACAGAAAAATGTGAATGTAAAAGCTTCATACAATTGCTAATTCCTTATAATTTGACATCAGTATGAATACCCATCATTTAATTTTTAATTTTTTAGCTTGTAATGTTTAGAGCTCATGGTAAAAATGTACAGTTTTGTACTGGTGCTACATTTTATTATACAATGACACAACTGTAGGTCAAATATCACTTGAATCTAATCCACCAGAGCGGGTCAAATCACATGAAAAAGTGGTTTTCTGGATTTTTTAAAACATTGTTTACTGTGACATTATTAAATATAAGCAAAAAGATACTTTGTTTAGAGTTATTAAACAATGAATGGAGTCAAATTCATCCCATAACAAGAGGGTTAATACAATAGATATAGTTTCTGGTGCATGTAAATATTGTAAAGCATTACATAATAAACCCCACAGTTGTAGAATGTTCTTGTTATTCAGTTTCAGTAAAAGTCAGCAGTGATATTGTCTGTTTTTGTCCACAAAAAAGTGATGGAAAAACACCAAAATGCATGACCCTCTGCTCTCTGAATTATTAATTAAGGATTATCACTGATTTATTTAAGTCAGATGAGTTATTTAGAATATTTAAATATATCTGTGGTTCAAAGTTTGGTGTGAAAGTGCAGAAAACCACCAGTACGTAAGGGTTAAACACTCCTTTTCCAAGCCTCTATTAGTCTGGTTTTATGCATACACTGGTGTTATAGGTCTCCGTCTTTATTGTAAATTCATATAGCACACAAAATATGGGCTTTAATTTATGCAGACTATTGGCTTTGCAATAAGATGCAACCAAAAGAAAGCTTAATGTGAATGAGTGTGAAAGAGCAATTTAAGGGTAGATGTGGCTGTGCCAGTGCCAGGGGCTATACAAGATTTGCATGCTAATCATTCTAATAATAATGTAATGCCCAGAGCGCTTTGAGCAAATTGCAAACCATTGGTCATAGAAGGAAGCTTATCTCACTGCGAACATGACACAAATATAGGTTAACATTTGAATGATTCCTGGTAATTCACAGACCTGTCAGCAGCCTTCCTCACCTCAATTAGAAATGCTCCACAACTCTACATCACTGAAAAGGCCAGTTAGCACTCTTAAAACTCCTTCAATCTCAAAACTATTATTTTGACAGTAAAGCTGACAAAATAAAACCCTTTACTATGCTCACCAAGCTACTACCAACACCAAATAACACCCCAAAAGTTGAGTTTCTGTTGTTTTAAATACCCCAGCCAATGAGCGCTTGTCTTCTTGTTCTCAGCCGCTAAATCTATGTAACATAAGATTTGATTGGATGATATCCTGACGCTCTCAACCAATCGGTTATGGCTTATTGATGACGTCACTGTGTTTACCCGGAAGTGGGAGCCGCTGCAGCCGCAGTGCAAGCCTGTAAACAATTTATCTCAATTACGGCCTATTTTTTTTATGAATATATGTGATTAATCGCCGTAAACGTACATATTTCGATCGGTATGTACAGCGGACTCCTGCCAAAAGGTTTGACAGAGGATGACCTTAGTCCAGACGACGACGAGGAGGAGGAGGAGAAGAAGAGGAGGGACAGTGAGAAACTGAGCTCCACCGGTGAAAACACTGGATCACCGGTGGAGGCAAAAGCGAATAACACAGCCAGTGGTGCGGACACAGAGCTACCGACGTGTAGTTTACCTGGTATACCTCAGGAAACGTGGCAAGTATGTTGGATGTGATGCTAAACAACTAGCTAGGCTACACATGCATTGATGCTAGTTACTGTTATGAGGCTGCAATATAAGCTGTGACACTCTGACCAGCTGTGGAACAAATATTAAAATAATTTAATAAGTAAAAGTACCAATAGTAAGGTAAAAGCAGCCATTATTAGTACAACTCCTGCTTGAACTATCCCACTTAAGTAAAGGTACTGGTTTGGTCTCTGATTGTTGTCCAGTACTGTGCAGAAGTCTTATTCCAGCACCACCTTTGTAGTTGTTCACAGATGAAATGGGCATGTATATTTACTAGCTAGGCTACACATTCATTGATGCTAGTTACTGTTATGAGGCTCCAATATAAGCTGTGACACTCTGACCAGCTGTGGAACAAATATTGAGATAATTTAATAAGTAAAAGTACAAGTAGTAAGGTAAAAGCAGCCATTATAAGTACAACTCCTGTCTGAACTATCCCACTTAAGTAAAGGTACTAGTTTGGTCCCTTTGATTGTTATCCAGTACTGTGCAGAAGTCTTATTCCAGCACCACATTTGTTGTTTTTCACAGATGAAATGAGCATGCATATTTATTTCTTTTTCCTGTTTTCTTTAGACACAACAAGAAACTACATAAGATATGTGTGCGAGCTTAAAAAGCGCACAAAAAACCAGAACTAAATAGGTAGTAAAGGTTAAAGTTACTCTTCAGTGCAGAGGTGTCCAATCCTGGTCCTCGAGGGCCAGTATCCTGCATGTTTTAGATGTTTCCCTCTTCCAGCACACCTGACAGCCGTTATCAGGCTTCTGCAGAGCTTGATGAGAGGCTTATCATTTGAATCAGGTGTGTTGGAAGAGGGATACATCTAAAACGTGCAGGGTACCGGCCCTCGAGGACCAGGATTGGACACCCCTGCTTTAGTGTGACCCCTGACCCTATGACAAGAAGCAGCACAAACAATTAGAAACATGTGACATGTGTTGAATGAAACCTGGTGTAAAATATGAGAAAATTAATGCCATCTCATACTGTCTGAACAAAATAGGATAAAGACATGTTAAGTGCAAAAGGAGGTCACACTAAATACTACCTCTTTGCTTTTTTCCTTGAATCTTTTGTTTTTCCAGCTGTACATACTTCACATGTATACAGATTGGATCTAAATACAGAGACAAATGCATGTGTTTGCTCATTAGAACTTTACTAAACCAATAAAGCTAAAGGTGGACTAAGACTTTTGCACAGTACTTTACATGTATCATTAGTGTGTCACTGTTGTTTCTGCTGAGGACGGAACTAGTTTCAACTACTTTACATCCAGTTTTATGTATAGTGTCATCTGAGGTCTCATCACATGGACTTATTGGATGAATTAAACATGTATCACAATGTTTTTTTCTTCCAATTAACAAACTTTCAAGGCCTTTCCAGACCATCTGTGTCGTAATAAATAATTATCATCTCTATGTTTGTGTGTTTAAGAAATTCCAAGATCTACAGAAGAAGAGAGAGGAGATGAAGACACTGAAAGACCCCAGAAGAAGAAAAAGACGACGACACAAAAAAGGTGCCAGTGATAGCGTCGATACTGATGTTAAGAAGAAAGCGATTTCAATTTGAAGTTTTCCATAAAAAGAAAGCTCTTAAGTTCCTGTGTAGTGGAACTTCCTTGAATTTGTGCTTACAACATGATAATTTTTGTCAGTATTAAAAAATCTCATTGCTGTTATTGTCATTATGTTGTTCAACAGGAACAAACAGCGATGAACCCGGAGAGACAAGGTACTCACATGTTCCATAAACATATTTCCATTATGCACTTTATTGTTATTTATGCACCTACATCTTACTGAAAAATTCCAGTTGTGTTTTTATACTTCTGATTTATTTTGTATAGTGTGTTTGCTCTTGTGTTGTATTTTTTTTTTTTTTTTTTTTTTAATTCTTTTTTCTATTTTTACTGTGTCATGCTGCTGCTGCTGCGCTACAATCTCTGTTTGGGATCAATAAAGTGTATCTATTACTTATCTAAACTCACTTCAGGATATTAGTTTATTTAAAAACACATCCTGAACAGAAGAGGATGGGTTGTTGAGCGGCCTCTTCTGCATCCAAATGTTCACATTAACACATGAATGCACCAAACACTGCACAACCTTTCACTCAGTCTCCTAATGATGCACTGATCCAGTGTTTTTCAGTCTTTATATGATACTTCGGTTTTGAGTATCAACTTGACTTTAATCTCAATATATATCAAATAAATACTGTAGTATTTTTATTGTTTGTTTTTTATGTTTGAGTGTGGACCAAAGTTAATATCCCCTTCACTAAAAAGTCCTGAATGAAAAAAATAAACACTACACCTACAGTCGTGGAAAAATTTATTAGACCACCCTTGTTTTCTTCAATTTCTTGTTCATTTTAATGCCTGGTCCAACTAAAGGTACATTTGTTTGGACAAATATAATGATAACAAAAATAGCTCATAGTAGTTTAATTTCAGAGCTGATATCTATCCATTTTCCATGTTTTCTTGATAATAACCAAAATCACTTCAGTTCTTACATCAATATCTACGGCATTGTACTGACAAAAACAGTGCTTTTAGACATTCCATGTTTTCTTTTCTGTCTGTCTTAATCACATGATACACACAGGAGTTAGTATTGGATTGCATAACCGTTGTTTTTGATGACTTTTGATGGTTTAATAATTTTTTCGGCAACTGTATGGTTCACATAGTTCTTCCATTTATATTATAGAGTTGGCTTTTTGTATATTTTTGTATTTCTTGTAGTTTTGTGTACTGTATTGTCAATATTTTTGGTACGATTTGATGATATTTTATACAGTTTTTTTTTGCACTTTAAGCTTTTGCTGCTAAAGAGAAACAGCTCCTAAACTGATTTTCATTGTTCCTTTTAACAGTGACAATAAAGTCCTATTCTATTCTATTCTATTCTATTCTATTCTATTGGCCCCTGAACTAAAACAAGATTGATACCTTGATGTCTAATGTTATCAGTCTCATTTTTTGCACAAATTCATCTTGCTGGCCAGATTGGATCATTTCGGGGGCCTTTTTTGGCCCTCTTGCCTTATGTTTGACCCATTTGCTTTAGAGCATTGATTTTGAGGTCAGGGTACTGTCAGACTGTCATAGTAACATGTATCATAAATTCACTTTACCTCTAAGTACGTAGGTTTCTTTTATACTGAACCAGACTGTATTTCAGTTTCTCCTCTACCTCATTCCTTCGACATTGTAAATCATTGAGCGGTGAAGAGCGAGTCAGGCAGTTTCCTCCATGCTGCGTTAGCTCTTCTTACACAGAAGCAAAATGTATGGGTCTGGGAAGCACACTCGGATGTAAATATAGAACTGAACTCAATAGATGGGCCCATTGACACAGTACCAGAACCAGCTGTTTTAGTTGCTCTACTGGATCAGTGCATGTCTAATCTAACTATACTCTCAAAATAAGATGGATTTTCCTGTAATATAAGCAGGTCATAGGTCAAATTGATGACCACAGGATGACTCGAGTCTACTTTTGATGTGTGTATTACTGCTATGAAATGGACAGAGTTTATTTTTGATGTGTATAGCATTTTTGTGTTGTGTTTCAGGCTTAGTCGGAATTTTTTTTGATATGTATAAGATTTGCTAAGCTACTTTGGGGAGCTGACATGGGAATTTATGGTCAGTAAAAAAGATAGGAGAAGGGGGCGGGAGTATATAAATTGAACTTCATACCACTCCTTTTTTTGAATATCTTTTCTTTTTTATATTATTTTGCTTTGTTGTATTGGTTTTAAATGTTGATATTCAAAATAAACAAACTCTGACATGCTAAAAGAAAATCACTGTCCTGATAATACAGCTCTACAGTCGCGGAAAAAATTATTAAAGTGGAGACACTGATTATAAAATGTGGACTGTTTTATTAGATTAGATTAGATTAGATTGAACTTTATTGATCCCTTAGGCAGAACCCTCAGGAAATTAAGGTTCCAATAGCAGCACAACAATGAATATAAAGTCACAGAAAAAATAATTAGACCATCAAAAGTCATCAAAAACAGTGGTTATGCAATCAAATACTAACTCCTGTGTGTATCGTGTGACTAAAACAGAAAAAAAAACCATGGAATGTCTAGAAGCTCTGTTGTTGGCAGTATTGGCTAATATTAAGCATCTCACCTCGAATTACTGACTTTGATGGAAAACAGTCGCTCGAAAGAAAAAAAATGCTCTAAAGTTACCTAAATTTTACACTGTTTTTTCATATTAACTTAAAGACTTATTGATAAAAGACACTGAGATCAATATGTTCCTTTATTTAGCTATTTAATACTTCAATATCAACAATTATACAGTTTATTACACCGATCGACAGTGTTAATTTCCATCAGTTAATTGTTTTCCAAGGGTTGATATTGGATGATTTATCATTTATCACTTTTTACTGCTCATATTATATCAGCCTTTAAAAATCCACTGTCAGTCGACCTCTGATGGAAGCTGATGTGGATCCATATTAATAAATAAAGTAAATAAACACTAGATACAGTCGCGGAAAAAATGATTAGACCATCAAAAGTCATCAAAAACAATGGTTATGCAATCAAGTACTAACTCCTGTGTGTATCATGTGATTAAGACAGACAAAAGAAAACATGGAATGTCTTAAAGCACTGTTTTTGTCATAGCTATTGATGTAAGAACTGAAGTAATTTTGGTTATTATCAAGAAAACATGGGAAATGGATAGATATCAGCTCTGAAATTAAAGTACTATGAGCTATTTTTGTTGTTATCATTATATTTGTCCAAACAAATGTACCTTTAGTTGGACCAGGCATTAAAATGAGCAAGAAATTGAAGATAACAAGTGGTCTAATAATTTTTTCCACAACTGTATTTACTTATTTTGCATTTCATATTATATATTTCCTTTTTTTTTACTCAAGTACCGTCTCTATAAAGTGCATCGGAATTTCGTTGTTTATGCTCTATGTATACAATGACAATAAAAGGAATCTTCAATCTTGATCTGAAGCAGGCTGGACCAGTAAAATAACAGCCTAATAACCAACAAATAATAACTGTTTACAGTAAAAAATAAGTAAAATTACATTATGAAAACATAAATAGCCTGAACTACCATGTACAACCTGAAATGTAGCCAGAAAAATAAGCGCAGTCTCAACAATATGACGTCTTAGCTTATTATTAATACAACTTAAGAGAGCACCGTCTCTATGAAGTGCATCAGAATTTTGTTGTTTATGCTCCATGTATACAATGGCAAACAGTACTAACTCCTGTGTGTATCATGTGACTAAAACAGACAAAAGAAAACATGGAATGCCTAAAAGCACTGTTTTTGTCATAGCTATTGATGTAAGAACTGAAGTGGTTTTGGTTATTATCTAGAAAACATGTTAAATGGATAGATATCAGCTCTGAAATTAAACTATTATGAGCTATTTTTGTTATTATTACATTTGTCCAAACCAATGTACCTTTAGTTGTACCAGGCATTAAAATGAACAACAAATTGAAGAAAACAAGAGGTGGTCTAATAATTTTTTCCGCGACTGTAAACGTGTTGCGTAGGTCTACTGTACATACCATGAACATTAACTCCCATTTCCTGTCTTAACAGTGAACCTCAGAAGCAGCTGGAGAAGGAGAAGCACTGGGATGGGCTTAAGCAGTATTTTGGTGTAAATGATCGATTTCATCCCCCCGCATGTTCCAAACCCGCTCCAAAGGTAACAAAGCCTCCTGTCTTCCAACCTATCTGCTAAGGTTTAATGCCGTGTGTCGTAGCTGTTAGTACACCTTCACATCCTTTGTGTTTCCACCGCACTGTATCCTCTCATTGTTTCATATGATACGGCGTGTGGATTAGAAGAATCCGCATGGCAACTCGACCTGACATTGAGAAGAATATTAAGGATTATGTTCAGCTACATTTAGTGATAAGATTAGGAGGAATCTTCTTTCTTGTACGGTTGAGATTAAAGTGAGATGTAGGTTTTTACTCTGTGAGGATTCCTAAATTTTGCTTGACAGAATAAGAGCTGGTTAGGACAAGGCCTAGGACGTCGAGCACTTAAATGAGCGGCGAGATAACGAAGCCGGGCAGGTGCTATTACAGCTGCGGAATTCATGACTGGAAACTTGAAATTCCAACACATTTCTCTAAAGATGAATGAACGTTTAATTCAAGAGCATGTAAATTGCCAATGAAGCAGAATGCCTGATGAACATTACAGCTGACCCAGTGAATGGGAACTCTTCTCATTTCAATTTGAAATCCGTTTAATGATTATTTTGGAGTATTTTGTGCTTAATTTATCTCAGAAAAGCATAAAATTGAGTTTTTGCTGATTGTAGCCTCATTCTGAATAGGCCAACTATGAAAGGATAAAGAAATGATTAACAAGCTGAAAGAAAAAGAACTTGTCACATCGACATAATGAGGGCTGCCTTCATTCCTCAAATGCAGTTCCTTGTAATTAATATATAACATTTTTTTTTTCAACTCCTAAGTCTCGCACACAAGCACTAAAGTAAAAAAGCTGTCATAGCAGAGAGATGTTATTATTTCATCTGCTGACAGCGTTTATTCACTGACCCTAAAATAGGTTTCATGGCACAAAGCATGATGATCTGTCACTTTTAGTTTTTAATACAATAGATGATATTTGTCAGACTGTATCAGTGTCAGCCTCAGTATACAACAGAATGATCTTATAGAAATGTAATTGAGACCAAGATACCAGAGTTAAAGGGAACAGTGTATAAGATCCTTTTAATACATTTACTAACTCTGCATTTTTAAGCCTAATGATACTGTGCATGTGCTTCTGCAGCTGAACTGAGCTCCTTAAACAATACATCAGAGGAGACACATTAATAATTAACGCCTCTTCCCAGTGTATTTCTTTAACGTGATGAAATTTTGGGGCTGTGGAAATCTGGTCGTCCGCTCCCTCAGATAGGCTCATCACCACAGAACTGCACTGCCATCAGTATCCGGGGGCTCCTCTGAACCCCCTCTCTGCTCAGGCCCGTAATGGAAATGTGTAATTAAAGAGTCACATTTATGTTTGGTAATCTCCTGTAGCATTTCTAAGATTTCCCCACTAATATCCAATCAAAAAGGTTTTCATTTGTGAAGGGAAATCTACATATTTGTAGTAATGGCAATCATATTAAAAATAAGGCCCTGGGGACTTTTGAAGTTACTCTTTGATTTTTTTCTCTCTCTCTCTCTCTACCCCTATTTAAAAAAAAAAATCTAAATTTTTTTCCCCGTCTTCTGCAGTCCGGCCTAGAAAAGAGCATAGAGAGGGCCATAGCTGAAGGGGACATTGCAAAGGCGGAGGAGATGAGCGACAGACTCGCCACTCGAGAGGTACGTTGTGCTGATAAGAGATCTTTGGGGTGCTCCCGCTGTGACAAATCAGGCTAATGGATCCGTGGCCATTTCTGCTGCAAAGACATAGAGGAACAAAAACACACGCAGACACCCACCATTCAGTCCTGCAGCCCTTTTCCATTGAGTTAATGGAAAGCCCTCCCCTTAGTTTTGAAGTGCTGCAGTGTCTAAAGGACTTTTGGCTCTGCTTTTTAATGAAGGGTACATTGCTTTCAAGCCAACTGTTAAATCATTCTCCAGGTAAGAGTTTCATACCTTTGAAGTGTACATGTCCCTAAATGCAGTGCCTGAAGTTTTGTAACTAACCGCCTTGGCAGGCATCAAGGATCAAGTGGTTTGAAACTAATTTAGCATAAAATGTAGCCCACACACACATATAATTGTGGTTAAAAAGACACACAGCTGCAGTGTTACTTCTCCACTTGGGGAATTGCTGTACTTGAAGCAATTCAAAGTTAAACTTCTTTGTTTCACGATGCACGCTGCTTACAGCGTCACATAAGCAGATTTGTTTTTAATTTTTGCTATTTTGTGGCCTCACTGTGGTTTACAACAACACTGCGGGAGTGTTAACAATCAATTAATACTTCAAACATTTTCAAAATAATGTTTTATATTCTCAGCAAACCCATTTTTTTGCAAATCCCACTGTATTGGCTGTCCTGAAAACAAGGCTCTACGTTTAAGAATGAAGAAAGCAGTTGTACTATTCATTGCATTGGCATTACATGGTTGGCCTCGGTATCTCCAGTGTGTAATAGACATTAGTGTGCAGCATCAGAGCCCTTCACATTCCTCATCTTAACTGCGAGCAGACTGGTCAAATATGGGGAATTAAATGAAAGCTCTTGTGAGTGGCACCTGCGCCGTGCTTTCAGAAAGCCTCTTAGAGCGCTGGTGGATTGGTTTTAGCCTGAGCCGAGGTTCTCGCCTCCCTGGCACCTGCCTTGCTTGTTGCCAGAACCGTGATGGGACGTGACAGCAGTCTGGCAGCCACAGCCCATTGTTTAGCAGTGATAACTTCATTTTCGCGAGAATAGTGAATTGACCGCGTTGAAATCCCTGAAAACGCAGGCGAGCTCTGAACTGTAAAAACAAAAGCAGTGACTTCACAGATGGTACAGTATCTACGTCGATTTATCTGAAAAAAAAAAAAATACAGACAATGTCCGCGTCATGCTAACCCACATCATGCTATTTCATTGAACGTCATACTAATAGTTAATAATTATTACCACGGTCTTTCATTTCCTTATAAAACTGAGTAACTGAAGAAGCCCCTCCACACGAACGCAGATATTTTCTTTTTTTGTCATTTAAAAAGAAAATTCTATCCACACGATGACGCATAAACAACTTCAAATGTGTCCAAAACCTCAGACAAACCACAGTGTTTGTCCAACCTGTGGACACCATAGTTAATACTGGACATTGCAGGTGCAGAGGTTTTAATCTAGGGGAGTCAAACAGACGGCCCATGGGCCAAAACCGTCCCCCCAGCTGGTCCAGTCTGGCACTGACAACATTTAACATCAAGAGCGTCAAACTCATTTTAGTTCAGGGGCCTGATGTGATCTCAAGTCAAAAAATAGCATAATAACTTAATAATAAGCAATGAAAACTCCAAATTTTCTCCTTGATTTAATGTGAAAAAAGTTAATATTTATGCAACATTATGAAAATATTGACATTTTCCATAATAAAATGTGAATAACCCGAGCAAATGTGAACAACCTGCAATTTATAAAGAAGCAAAAGTGCAATTTTAACAATATTATGCCTGTTTTGTGCAGTTGTAGATCCACTATGATCTCTTAAGTTGTGTTAATAATAAGCTTTGACGTCATTTTGTTGAAACTGCACTTATTTTTCTGGCTACATTTCAGGTTGTACATGGTAGTTCAGGTTATTCACATTTTCATACTGTAATTTTACTTATTTTTTACTCGAAACAGTTATTATTTATTGGTTATTAGGCTGTTATTTTACTGGTCTGGCCCACTTCAGATCAAGATTGAAGATTCCTTTTTTGTCATTGTATACGTAGAGCATAAACAACGAAATTCCGATGGACTTTATAGAGATGGTGCTTCTTGAGTAAAAAAAGGAAATATACAGGGTGTCCCATAAGTCTACATACATAGGAGACATAATACATTCCATGCATATATCGTTTTAACATGTATTTCTTTATATTTCTTCTTTATAGTTCTTCAGCAGTGGAGGACACGCATTGAAATGTGTTCCCGACAAAATGGCAGTCATATACAGCATATTATATAAATAAAAATGGTTTATGTCAAGAAATGTTTATTTTTCCTATGTATGGAGACTTATGGGACACCCTGTATAACATGAAATGCAAAATAAGTAAATACAGTCACGGAAAAAATTATTAGACCACATGTTTTCTTCAGTTTCTTGTTCATTTTAATGCCTGGTCCAACTAAAGGTACATTTGTTCGGACAGATATAATGATAACAACAAAAAAGCTCATAAAAGTTTAATTTCAGATCTGATATCTATTCATTTTCCATGTTTTCTTGATAAATAACCAAAATCACTTCAGTTCTTACATCAATATCTATGGCATTGTACTGACAAAAACAGTGCTTTTAGGCATTCCATGTTTTCTTTTCTGTCTGTTTTAGTCACATGATACACACAGGGGTTAGTACTTGATTGCATAACCATTGTTTTTGATGACTTTTGATGGTCTAATAATTTTTTCCGCGACCATATCTAGTGTTTATTTACTTTATTTATTAATATGATCCATATTAGCTTCCACCAGAGGTCGACTGACAGTGGATTTGTAAAGGCTGATATAATATGACCAGAAAAAAGAGATAAATGATAAATCCCCCAATATCAACCCTTGGAAAACAATTAACTTTGATGGAAATTAACAGTGTTGATCAGTATAATAAACTGAATAACTGTTGATATTAATGCATACACTGATTTTACACAGTTGAGTCAATGTTATCAGTATCACTGTCAAATGTAAATGGCAGCATAATATACAACTGAATGCATGGAACTGGAGTTAAATTACTCATATTTGGACATACTGTTCTTATAGTATTTCAGGAATAATCGGTATAATATACTGGATATTTGTTTATATTGAAGTATCATGCATAACTATTGTTTTTGATAACTTTTGATGGTCTAATAATTTTTTTTCCCCACGACTATAGTGTTAAATAGTAAAAAACATAAAAAACACGGACACTCCCACCCCTCTCTCATTCAGTCAAGTCACATATTCACACATTCATCCCTAGTTAAGGTGCAGAGGATAGTAGTTATTGCATTTTTTATTGATTTTTCATGATTACACATTGTTGATGATGACTTTTGGACACTGGTGGTTTATCTTCATTATTCCCAAACTGGGCTGTATGTGGCCACTGAACTGAACTGAGTTGGACACCCCTGCTTTCATCTGTCAGAATCTGTCAGAAAAGCAGTGAAATGGTGGTAGTAGTAGTAGTAGTGGTAGTAGTAGTAGTGGTAGTAGTAGTAGTAGTAGTGGGTGGTAGTAGTAGTAGTAGTAGTAGTAGTAGTAGTAGTAGTAGTAGTAGTAGTGGGTGGTAGTAGTAGTAGTAGTAGTGGGTGGTAGTAGTAGTAGTAGTAGTAGTAGTAGTAGTAGTAGTAGTGGTAGTAGTAGTAGTGGTGGTGGTAGTAGTAGTAGTGGTGGTGGTAGTAGTAGTAGTGGTAGTGGTAGTAGTGGTAGTGGTAGTAGTAGTAGTGGTGGTGGTAGTAGTAGTGGTAGTAGTAGTAGTGGTAGTGGTAGTGGTAGTAGTAGTGGTGGTAGTAGTGGTAGTGGTAGTAGTAGTAGTGGTGGTGGTGGTGGTGGTGGTAGTAGTAGTGGTAGTAGTAGTAGTGGTAGTGGTGGTAGTAGTGGTAGTAGTAGTAGTAGTAGTAGTGGTAGTGGTAGTAGTAGTGGTGGTAGTAGTAGTAGAAGTAGTAGTGGTAGTGGTAGTAGTAGTAGTGGTGGTGGTGGTGGTGGTGGTGGTGGTAGTAGTAGTGGTAGTAGTAGTAGTGGTAGTGGTGGTAGTAGTGGTAGTAGTAGTAGTAGTAGTAGTGGTAGTGGTAGTAGTAGTGGTGGTAGTAGTAGTAGAAGTAGTAGTGGTAGTAGTAGTAGTAGTAGTAGTAGTAGTTGTAGTAGTGGTAGTGGTGGTAGTAGTAGTAGTGGTGGTAGTAGTAGTAGTAGTAGTAGTAGTGGTAGTGGTAGTAGTGGTAGTAGTAGTAGTAGTGGTAGTGGTAGTGGTAGTAGTAGTAGTGGTAGTGGTGGTAGTAGTAGTAGTAGTAGTGGTAGTGGTAGTAGTAGTAGTAGTAGTGGTAGTGGTGGTAGTAGTAGTAGTAGTAGTAGTGGTAGTGGTAGTAGTAGTAGTAGTAGTGGTAGTGGTAGTAGTAGTAGTAGTAGTTGTAGTAGTAGTAGTGGTAGTGGTAGTAGTAGTAGTAGTAGTAGTAGTGGTAGTGGTGGTAGTAGTAGTAGTAGTAGTAGTGGTAGTGGTGGTAGTAGTAGTAGTAGTAGTAGTAGTAGTGGTAGTGGTGGTAGTAGTAGTAGTAGTAGTAGTAGTAGTAGTGGTGGTAGTAGTAGTGGTAGTGGTGGTAGTAGTAGTAGTAGTAGTAGTAGTGGTAGTGGTAGTGGTAGTAGTAGTAGTGTAGTTTTATTTGGAGCACATAGAATCATCAGATAACAGAACCCATACAACATGGTCAAACACAATTTTTTTTGCGCTCGAAACGGAGTGGGAAGAAGTACAACTTATTGACTCTAGGGGTGTTAGAAAATATCGGTTCTGCAATATATCACGATATTTCATTTCGCAATACTGTATCAATATTAAAAAGTACTATATCGATATATTGAGGTATTTATTCAAATGCAGACATGGCGGATTTTCATTTTTGGTTTTTGGCTTTCTTTATTTTTTATATCTTATTTATTATTATTTAACACTGTTTTATTAAATAATGGTTCTTTGGAGCATCCTACAAGTACTTTTTTACTGTCTGAGAGGCAGATGTTAGTTCCTTTAGAAACTAGGAGAATTAGAAACATTTTGTGATATGACATTAGATCCTGTTCTGACCAAATAAAAATGTGTTTAGTATTTGTACATATTTCTGGTGTAATTCAATTCTTCCAGGAAATAATCTTTAAAAAAAAAGAAACAAACAAAAAATTGCCTTTTTAACAGTGTCATGATATAGCGTGATATATTGTATTGTGATCCTAGTATTGTGATTTGTATCGTATCACCAGATTCTTGCCAGTACACAGCCCTAATTGACTCCCACCGCTTTTTACAAACTAATAACTCAATTAAATCCACTTCCTTTGCTTTGTTAACACACTTTTTTTCTGTATATTTTTACACTAACACAAACTATTCACATACACTTTTTTGGTCACCTCACACACAATCAGATTTGCATAATCAATCGTTTTTAATATAAACTATAATATTTATGTGCACTTTAAATATTTACCACAAATACAATGATCAGTAAATGTGATAATATCTGTTTATCATGATAATTAATTACAATAATGTCTTATTTTATGCATACTTCTGTGTTATAACTAGACATTCACGTATTCAGGTAATGCTCTATATTTTGTCCTTATAGTGGATTTACACATCCTTTTAAATGCACAACCTTGCATATATGGTAAAACATTAATTTAAAAAAATCCAAAAGTTTGATGGTTTTGGATCGAGTTGAGGGGGATCGTGTTCTATCTCCACACACCGCTGCCTATAGAAGCACATATTTATTTACAGCACCCCTGCCTACTTTTTGACAGGAGCACTGTGACAAACATTTAGAGGATCAATAATCCCCGCTGTGGCCAGAATCAATTTCAAGGTTATAATTGAGTGCCTCATTTGGTACGGAGTGGCTTAGATGTTTAATTTGTTTACGGTCATAACACCAAGACATGATTGTGGCAGGCTTTTCACTGGAAGAATAGGAACAGGTTTTCTTGGTAAAAATGCAAAAGCATTCCGACAGCTGTGAAGAACTAAAGAGGCCTGTTTGTCCCTCTAGGCATTGTTTTGTAAAGAAAACCCTGGTACATGTTGGATGACAATGTTTCAGTGTATTTTCATCCTCAATCTCCACCGTTTCCCACTTATCTCCTCAAAGCAAAGGGAAATGGAAGTAAGATAGAAAGCTCGCTGTCAGAATCCCTCCTTTTTATAACACCCAAATGTTTGTTTGAGCTCCCTCGCATCAATTAATGATTTCCATTGCTCTACTTTCTTCTTTTAAATCTGAACATTAAAACAATTTGGTAAAAACCTGTTTTGACGGCTCCTTTAGAAATCCTCCGATACGCCCTCTTTCATCTGTCAAACTTCTGAGACGCGCTGCTCGGATTTTGCAGGTTGAGGTTTTTCTTCTCATTACAGTTTTTTTTAAAGATCTCCCAAGGCTGTAAGTCTTTGTTTTAGATGAATTCATGAAGCAACGCTCAGTTTTTAAGTGAAAGTATTAACACAGCTGAGGATGGTGCAAAGAAATCACATCCTCTTTTTGCTACGAAAATATTATTAACGTCTAATTTGCTTCCTAATGTATTCCTTTATACTCTCGCCTTTTATGAAACAATCACACGGAAGTCTGTTGATCATTTATGTGAGGTTTAGATTCCTTTACACAAGCTTTAGACGACACAAAATAAAATGTCTCTGAAGCCTTAGCAGATTAAAAGGTGCAAGTCCTCCAATTAAGACGACTGGGTCGCCATCCTTTGATTACTGCACATTATTTTACACTGCTGCAAGTTGCACGCGGGCTAATTAATTCTGTAATTAGCATAACGTGGAGTGACTGACACGTACAGTTAAAATGACTCACTGCCTGTCAGGAGACTTGATTGCATTCAGCGGCTCATATTCGACAGTGATTTCGCAGCGATTTCCCAGTAAATGAGCTGCTGAAAACAGCTGATAACTCACACATACTGTCGAGCCATGTGATCCCTCAGACTTTACAGCATCTATGTATCCTACACTATATGGACAAAAGTATGTGGACACGTTGAATTGAGGTGTTTCTTTTCTAACAGGGGTCTGGGATACAAAACAATAATGACTAATGTCAGAATATAGTTTTATATTGGGATGAATATCATTGCATTGGTTAGTTTGGTTTAAATTGTTATCTTTGCTTCTAAAATGCCTCAGAGATGGTTTTGATTTAATTTCTCTAAACATTTATTATTTTTTTTTATCCATAACTATGATCTGAAATGTTCCACCTTAAAATTTCTAAAATATTTTTCATGTTCTGACTGTAAATAACAATTTTCTACCGCAACTAACCATCTACTTTGTTCACATCTCACTTAGGAAGAAAAATCCCCCACTAAACTTTAAGGAAATATGGATGTTTATACACTATATGGACAAAAGTATGTGGACACATTGAATTCAGGTGTTTCTTTTCTAACAGGGGTCTGGGATACAAAACAATAATGACTAATGTCAGAATATAGTTTTATATTAGGATGAATATCATTACATCGCATTGGTTAGTTTGGTTTAAATTGTTTCTTTGCTTCCAAAATACCTCAGAGATGGTTTTGACTTAAATTCGCATCAAACATTAAGGAAATGTTGATGTTTTTTATCTCAAATCAGCATGAACAGGATATCTTACAGCTGTAGTGATGATGTGTTCCAATATTTATGTCCATACAGTCGCGGAAAAAATTATTAGACCACCCTTGTTTCCTTCAATGTCTTGTTTTTCTTGATGCCTGGTACAACTAAAGGTCCATTTGTTTGGACAAATATAATGATAACAACAAAAATAGCTCATAGTAGTTTAATTTCAGAGCTGATATCTGTCCATTTAACATGTTTTCTTGATAATAACCAAAATCACTTCAGTTCTTACATCAATATCTATGACGTTGTACTGACAAAAACAGTGCTTTTAGACATTCCATGTTTTCTTTTCTGTCTGTTTTAGTCACATGATACACACAGGAGTTAGTACTTGTTTGCATAACCATTATTTTTCATGACTTTTGATGGTCTGATATTTTTTTCGCGACTATATGTTTATTAACATCAGTATTTCCTTAAACTTTAATGGTAGATTTTTCTTCCTCAGTGAGATTTGAAGAAAGCAGATGGTTAGTTGTGGCAGGAAATTATCATTTACAGTCAGAGCACGAAAAATATTTTAGAAATTTAGAGGAATAACATTTAAAGTCATAGTCATGGATAAACCAGTAAGACATTTTGGAAGCAAAGATAAAGACATAAATATTGGGACACATCATGTCTACAGCTGTAAGATGTCCTGTTCATGCTGATTTGACATAAAAACGTCAATATTTCCTTAAAGTTTATTGCGAATTTAAGTCAAAACCGTCTCTGAGGCATTTTGGAAGCAAAGAGACACAATTTACCTAAACTAACCAATGGAATGTAATGATAATTACCACAATATAAAACTATATTCTGGCATTTGTCTTTATTGTTTTGTATCCCAGACTCCTGTTAGAAAAAAAAACACCTGAATTCAACGTGTCCCAATACTTTTGTCCATATAGTGTAGGATACATAGATACTGTAAAGTCTGAGGGATCACATGGCTCGACAGTATGTGTGAGTTATCAGCTGTTTTTAGGAGCTCATTTACTTTGAAATCACTGTGAAATCACTGTCGAATATGAGCCGCTGAATGCAATCAAGTCTCCGGAAAGAAACACCTGAATTCAACGTGTCCCAACACTTTTGTCCATGCAGTGTATGTCATTGTATCCTATAAAAATACAGAAAATGCCCTCGTCATGCTAATCCACATCATGCTATTTCATTCAGTATCATCCTAATGGTTAATAATTATTAGCGCATACTGTAATTTCTTTCTAAAACCGTCAAACTGAGGTCTTTGTGAACAGTCAGGAGCTGTACTCTATATACTTTTCCCAACAAAAGGCTGTCACGCTATGTTAGGGTTTACAGTTCCCCCATAGAACTCATCACAGCTATTAGAGAGGCTTTAGCACTTCAAAACAGAAACGCAATAAAGGTCCCGTCGAGTCCATCCCATGACTTCCAGGAGCTAAAAGAATACGAGGAATAAAAAGATGTGGAGCAGCTCCTAGCCTTAGTCAAACCAGAGGGAAGAGGCAGATCTGCAGATGAAGATGCCTGTACCCGATAGAAGACACTGACCTCGTATTATTGGGGCTCTTGAACAATAACGTGCAATATATGAAGGATGTGTGAGTGAGAGAGAGTCTAGAGTTTCCAGTCTGCTGTATTTGATTGTTTTTACATTGTGTGCTTTTATATTGATTGTTTTTATATTTATATTTATTGCTATTTATTTGTAGCACCTTGGTAAGGGTATCCTGAACCAATTTCGTTGTAACATGGAGTACAATGACAATAAAGCCTATTCTATTCTATTCTATTCTATTCTATTCTATTCTTTTCTTTTCTATTCTCGGTCTATGTCCTCTAATGGGGATGCTTGCAAAGGCTCCAAATAGAAAATGAAAAGCTAGAAACCATACTTTAGTCCAGGGATTATCAAACATGTGGTCTGTGGCCCAAAACCGGCTCAAAAAAAGTGCAATTATATTATGAAAATTTGGGAATAGTGGGAATAGCATGAACAACCTGAAATGTCTTAAGAAAAATAATCACAATTTTAACAATATTCTGCCTCAGTTTATCATTAACACATGTACATTATAACTGACAGATCACAGTGGATCTACAAACACACAAAACATTTACTAACAGGCAGAATATTGGTCAAATTCCACTTATTTCTATTAAGACATTTCAGGTTGTTCGTATTTGTTCAGGTCATTCATATTTTTTGTTACATTTTCATGTAATTTTACTTTTTTTTGCACAAAAACAAAGAGAAAATTTTTGGGTTGTCATTATTTACAGGTTATTATGATAATATTTAAGTGGTCTGACCCACTTCAGATTGAACTGGTCTGTATATGGAACCTGATTTTAACATCATTAATTGTTAATATCTTCAGTGTAATTTTTGCATTTCACTAATTCATCCCATGGGCCAGATTGGACCCTTTGGTGGGCCGGTTTTGTTTGACACCTGTTCTGTATCATATCCAGGCCACCAGCAGGCGAAGGCAGGGTACACCCTGGATGTCTTGCTGGTTAATCGCAGTGGTGACATATACAGACATCCACACCTCTGGGGGGCGGGGCTTAAATTGACCAGTTAACGTATTAAAGTGCATGTCTTTGGACAGTGGGAGGAAGCTGGAGTAGCCACAGAACTGTGATAAAAAAACATCATACACTTACCTGAAATGACAAAAGCTCTGGTTTGCTTCTCCTTGCTTGTAAAAAATTTAATTTTGTGGCATTTTTGTCTCTATAAGGAACAATGAGAGGAACATGCGCTGGGAATTGAACCCATGATTCTGCGATAAGGCCATAGACCAGAGCTGTCAAACTCATTTTAGTTCAGGTTCCACATTCAACTCAAACAGGCCGGACCAGTAAAATAATACCATAAAAACCTATAAATAATGTCAACTCTATGTGTTGTGTTTTGTGTTTTGTAAGTATTGGTAAAACTGCACTTATTTTTTTGCAGACATTTCAGGGTTTTTTTAGGTTATTCACATCTTATTCGTTCGGATAGTTTATAAAATGTAAATATTGTCATAATTTAATGTTATTTTTTTGCACTGATATAAAGAGAAACATTTGGAGTTGTCATCATGTATAGGTTATTATGCTTTTATTTTACTGGTCTGACCCACTGGAGATCAAATTGGGCTGAATGTGGAACCTGAAAGGAATGGGTTTGGCACCCCTGTTATAGAGGATTATGCAATATTATAGATGTTTTTTATCATCACAGGATGCATATAATGACGTTGAGATGTTTCATTGAGTTCATATAAAAAAAACGTGCTCTGATCCATCATTATTTTATCATGGACAGTGTTGTGCAAGTTACTTCCAAACTGTAATCCATTACAGATTACTTGTTACTGTTATTTAAATGTAATTCATTACCTTACAATATTACTGTCTTAGAATTGTAATGAGTTACATGACTCCTGTATTACTTTTGACTTGCATACAAAGTCTTGTCATAAATAGCGCATGTCTCCTGCCCCCATATCCAAGAGATAGGAGAGCCTTGGGACACATAAATTTGCGCCTTGAAGTACATATGGAGGGATAGCTCAGTAAGTAATGTGATGGTTTACAACAGTGGTTCCCAGCCTTTTTTGGCTCGTGACCTCAATTTAACATCACAAATCTCTGATGACCCCAGACATTCAAAATGGAGACTTTTTTGTTGCTAAAATTAATTTGTTTTTGATCATGTAATACTTTGCTGTACTATGTTGCAAATAAATGTTAATTTTAGATGACATTTTGGCTATATAATGTGTAATATGCACACATATACTCTGCTCGGTTCAGTTTTCTGACTGCAACTGTGTCTGGGCAGGTTGAAACGTAGTAACGAACACAGTCACATGATCGAGCCAGTCAAGATATGCCCTCTCAGATATTATATCCTGCATTTTATTTGAACTTGATTTTTATCAGGAAAAGTGTGTGGTGTTTTAATTATAATGAAATATATACTGAATCATTAAAAAATGTTATTTATTAGTAATTTTTTTTTAAAAAACACTGGTCTATGGTGTTCAAATCCCTGCAGGAACGCTTGCATTTTTTTCAACATTTTTCATGTTCAAACAGGGGGCGGAGCCAAGGACGACACTAGATAAATCCACAATCGATAAAGAATTCTAACTAGTCATAGAAACATGAGCTTACCTTGTCATTGCTGATCACAGGGGTCATGTTAACTAGCTTCTGTAAAGCAGCTTTAGGGTTAGTAATGAGCATACGTCCATGTGGACAGTGGACTGTCTTCTGCCGTCTTCACCCATCGGCTGAACACCAACAGGAAATAGAACTGTACAGATGCACTTTTGATTCCTTAAGAAAGTCTTGGTGTTTTTGTTTTTTTCTTTCATTTGAGCAATTAAAGTATGGGCGAAAAGTGTGTTGTAATGCAAACACTATTGAACTTGTACCGAGTAAAATCATCACCACCATCATCATCATCTGAACCCACTTTTATCCTCACTAAGGTCACGGGGGTTGTTGGAGCCTATCTCAGCTACTTATGGCCAAAAGGGTGGGGGGTATACACCGTGGACGAGTCGCCAGTTCATCACAGGGTTGGCATATAGCACAGGTGTCAAATATGTGGCCCGGGGGCCAAGTCCGGCCTGCCAAAGGGTCCAGTCCGGCCCTTGGGATGAATTTTTGAAATGCAAAAATTACACTAAAATATTATCAATCCTTTTAGTTCAGGTTCCACATTCAGACCAATTCAATCTCCAGTGGGCAGGACCAGTAAAATACTATCATAATAACATACAAAAAATGACAACTTTGAATGTTTCTCTTTGTAAATGTAAATATGTTCATGTATTTACACTAAAACAAAGTATAATTTTGCAAAAAATGTGAATAACCTGAAATGTCTTAAGAGAAGCAAGTACAATTTTAACAATATTCTGCCTGTTACTCAATGTTTTGTGTGTTTGTAGATCCACGGTGATCTGTAAGTTATAATGAACATGTGTAAATGATAAACTGAGACAGAATATTGTTAAAATGACACTTATTTTTTCAGTTTGTTCATGTTATTCACATCTTTTGAAAGGATTTTTTGTAGATGTAAACCTTTTCATAACATAAATTACCTTTTTTTGCTCTAAAATACAGAGAAAATTTTGGAGTTGACATTATTTATATATTATTATGTTATTATTTTACTGGTTCAGCCCACTGCAGATCAAGTTTGGCTGAATCTGGCCCGTGAACTAAAATGAGATTGACACCTCTGACATATAGCGACAACCAACCAATCCCTCTCACATTCCCACCTATGGGCAATTTAGATTAACTAATTAACCTACTGAGTAAAATATTACTGAAAATTGTTGAGTAATGCCCAAGGTAATTATCATTAACGAAAACTAACGAAATGACGAAAACTAGAATTGAAAAAACATTTTCATTAACTGAAATAAATAAAAATTTTAATTAAAAGAAAAATACAGTAACTAACTGAAACTGTATTGTGTGCTTACAAAACTAACTAAAATGTATACAAATTATGGATAAAATTCCCTTAGTTTTTATCTTTGTCAACGTCAGATTGATTTGAAATGGATTTATTTCATTTGAATTTTAGCTAGTGGCACCATACGACACTTCACGGTCCGTCATTTCTCGTCACTTGTCGTTTCCAGTCGTCTTCTGGTCCCCACTCTACCTGGAAACATGGAGACTAAAGTTGGGAGAAAGCAGCAGAGTCCTGTCTGGGATTTATTTGAATATGACGGCAGAGAGATGAAAAAATAAAACCAAACTCAAACTAAGCATTTAGAAGAAAACGCAAACTAATAAACAATAGCAAACCTACTCCAAAAAACTAATTAAAACTAACTGAATTAACCCTCCGGTATCCCGTCCAGCTAGGCCCTTACTAAGCACTAAGTGTGCCATTTTGGCACACTTGTGGAATGTCAAAAAAAATTTTCATACAGTTTGTTTTTAGTTCTTTTACACTTTTGTCTATTTCATCACCTTGAGCCGTAAATAAAAATACCAAATACTCTATAATTGTCACGTTTTTTAACCCATTAAACGCCGTGTTTGTAATGTAAACAAACCATTTGTTTGGATGCAAAAAACACAAAAGATCATTTTTTTTCAATATACTACATAAAAAGTGGATCACATATTATTTGATTTTTGCAGCCTGGCATATGTCAATGATTAACTCCAACATTGGTTAATTTGCATTATTTTTGGTGCTAGGTCAAATGTTCAAAAATACTAGCATTTGTCACCAAGTGTGCGTAAAATGCACACTTAAAAATCAAACTGTTTAATATTATATATTAATTTATTTTTCTGCTCTAATTTGGTTTTATTTTTGTAAATCAAGGTCAGCCCTAATCATACATATCAAATGGAAGAAATAGTGCGTTTTAGGCACACTTGGGAGACAGATACTAGTCTGGTAATTTTCTTTTGTTTACAATGTGCACATTTTAGTTGGTGGCCAGAATTTTAAAGATCATGCAAAAATGAACAACTTTTGAATTCTAACCTTATTTAAATTGTGAAAAATAATGTGAAGTTTTTTAACACGAAGTGCAAAGTGTGCCTAAAAGGCACACCTGGATACCGGAGGGTTAAAGAAAAAAAAGTCAAAACTTAATAAAACTAAACTATAATGAAAAATCCAACACTATTATAACCTTGGTAATGCCTTACACTGGTTACAGCAAAGAGTAATCCGTTACTGTAATGGATTACTTTTGTAACTCACTACTTCCAACACTGATCATATCTGAGTTTTTACTGTCTCTGGAAACTCTGCCCCCCCCCCCACCCCCCATCCCAACACTAATATTTACCCTCCTGTGAAATTCTCTCCTTTTCCATATGAATATGTATTAACTGGAGCCACTTATTGTGGTTGTAGCGTTTGAACATGTGGATAGTTATAATATCCCCCATTATGTTCCAGCTCACATTTCAATAGAGGCGGCGGCTGAAAGGAAAGCCCCGCTGTCCTTGAAATCTACCCTTTGGAAAGCCTCGCTTAAACGCTGTGAAACAAAGGTGGCGCGGCATTTTGTCGGAGGAGACATGGTGGCTTAGTTGAAACAAAGAGCTGAACTAAGAGCGTTTCATGATATTTATGTTATTAAACACCTTTCCCCCCCCTCCTCCTGCTCCTCCTCCTTCTTCTTCCCGCCACCTTTTTTCCCGCAGTCGCCCTGTGTTTGTAATCAAAAAAAAAAATTAATGAGCAGTGTCTTTTTTTTTTTTTTTGTGGAAACTGGGCTTTATCAGATCCTGACTTTCCCCGCCCCGCATCTGACTCGGAGGCTGGCGGTGTCTTCCCCTTCGAGCCCCGCGGGCCACGGCGAGGAGAGTTTAGGGAAACTCTGCTCTTTGTTCATTTTTCCTTCAGCATAAGCAATTTATCACAGAATGAACTTTTATTGTATCTGTGGATGACTCACATTAAATTTTCGCCCATTAATTTTGCAATGGATTTTGAAATGGGTACTAAGCTTTTATCAAATGCCTGGGAATCTCATTTGGATTATTGTATTTCATTAATTACTTGATAGACAAAGCATACTTTTCAATGTAGATTTGTGTGCTGTTTAATTAATTAGCATGTTTTCTCTTTTAATTAAAGCCATTTTTTTTTTTACATTTAAGCCCACAGCAAAACACATATATAATTTGTTTGTAATTAGGCCTTAATTGGTGGTAGTGGAAGCTTAGCACCCTCGGTTTCTTTTTTCATGATTGCCATTTTATTGCCAGTCACTCATTAATTAAACTGTTTTTTCTAATTAGCTTATAAAACTGTTGATGGCATATTATTGTAAGTGTGAGTTCAAAGCTCGCTAATAAGCCTACCCTACTCAGAAGAGGCGAGATAATGGAATGTGCACAAAGCGGGCGAACTTTAGAGATTTTTTTTTTTCCGTCTACTCCCTAAAGATGACATGTCATGTATATCTAGCATCAGATTACTGGGAGTGAAAATGGAGACATGGCTGCTTTACTCTGCCTTCCCTGGAGTGGCTTCCCTTTTTGCTCGCCATGTAATTCTGTTTGTCAAAGTGGAGGAAAGATTACAAAAAGCTCTTGTGAGGCTGCCCCGTGGAAGACTGATAAAGTTGTGTTGGGATATAACGGCATGGAAACGGAATATTTGGACTGAAGGTGGATCTAAATTTAGGTGTGGAAAGAAGATGAGGACGCCGACCTGTAAAATGACGACGGACAATGAACTCAAGAACAAACGGCCTTCATCAATGAACTACACGGACAAAAGTATGTGGACACGTTGAATTCAGGTGTTTCTTTTCTAACAGGGGTCTGGGATACAAGCAATAACAATAATAATAATAATAATAATAATAATAATAATAATATAGTTTTATGTTGGGATCAATATCATTGCATAAGGAAATATTGATATTTATTAACTATAGGGATAAAAATATTGGGACTCATCATGTCTACAACTGTAAGATGTCCTGTTCATGATGATTTGACATAAAAACATCAGTATTTCCTTGAAGTTTAATGGGAGATGTGAAGAAAGTAGATGGTTAGTTGTGGTAGAAAATTATTATTTATAGTCAGAGCATGAAAAATATGTTAGAAATTTAGAGGTAGAACATTTAAAATCATAGTCATAGATTTAAAAAAAAAAAAAATTGTTGGGAGAAGTAAAAACCATCTTTTGGAAGCAAAAAAAAAAAAAAAAAATTAAACCAAACTAACCAATGCAGTGATATTTATCCCAAGATAAAACTATCTTATGACATTAGTCATTATTGTTTTGTATACCGGACCCCTGTTAGAAAAGAAACACCTGTGTCCACATACTTTTGTCCATATAGTGTAGCTCTCTCTATACAGATAGAACTGATAAAAAACATGTTCACGACAGGTTTATAATAACATGCAAACAGGTTGTATTTTGCATTTTTGTTGGACATTTTCTCCGAAGGAAAGATATACACAGGAAATTTACCTGAGTAAAATTTACTCAAATTGAAGAAAATTTTACTCTACCCAGATAACATGTGGTCCCTCTCTAAAATGAGAGGGACCAAACTGAATATAGAGCTAAATTCATTCTTTTTGAGGAAAATACTTTTGACTGAAAATGTTCAGTAATTTTTCGTGTGTAGATTTTTCATGATTTTCAAAAACTCAGTCAATCCAATACATTTGATATTCTTCTCAGGTTTATAGTGATGATTGTGGTTGATGGTGATTGCTTGGTTAATTTGGCAGATATTTGTACACCGGACACCCCTCCTGACACAACACTCTCCACTTGGACTCTGGACCTGTACTAAAAAACAGTATTAGAACAAGGACTAGGTCTAAAACTGGAACCACTAGCTGGATTGAGAGAGTCCAGATGGTGATGGTGAAGGATGATGAAGATGAAGAAACCAGGCAGGAGGCAAAGAGGATCATGGTCCACAACATGCCTGCTTAAATTGGTTTATTTAATTTGTTTTTTTTTTTTAATTTGGAGTTGTCATTATTTGTAGGTTATAATTACAGCTGCACAATATATTGTTTGAGCATCATCATCATGATGTACGTGTGCACAATAGTCCCATCGCAGGTCCTTCAACGTAGGAGGCAAATGAACTCAATGTGTTCTAATCTAATTTCAAGGGTACGTGACGCACATTGCACACAGCCATCCACCAATCACAAATGTTCTTTATCAGTTTGGAGTGAGTCACTGGTAACAACATGAAAAATGAGCAACTAGCAAGAGAAAATCACCAGAAATGAAGACTTGGTGCCAAAAAGAAAAGCAACATAAGTTTTCTGGAATTATTTCAGTTACAAGAAGGATGACACTGAAACATGTGTTCTGTGTCAACAGTGCTTTGCAATTGTTGCCACAACGAGGAAACACAACTAATTTGTTTGACCATTTACGTCGGCACCAGTCAGCTCTTATATCTTCCTGAGTATTTTTACCTCCTCCAGGAGGTATTGGGATCACTTTGCTTTGTGTGTTTGTTTGTGTGTTTGTTTGTTAGCAACTTTATGGGAAAACTCTTCCACCCATCTTTACCAAATTATACCCACAGATAGGCCTAGGCCCTGGGACCAACCCATTAAATTTTGGGCCAAGTAGGCCAAAGTTCAAGGTCACAGCAAGGTCACAAAATCTACAATTTTCCTATCTGTCATCACTGAGCAATTTTCAAAAATTCATAAAAAATTCAAAACAACTCCAATTAGCCTCCAATTGGATCCACCTGTAGCTTAGAACAATATCTTGTATCTGGCACAAAATTGTCCGCATCCACTGTGGAATGTGGACTCTGTGGACATTTACATTTAACATTGAATATCCCATTGACCACACATTTTTCATTAGAACTCAACAAATATTGATTGGAATTGAATCTAATTGGACAGACACATGACTGGTACCAAGCTTCAACTTTTTCTGCTGTATGGAACAACCTGGAAACTGTTGAATTTAAACAGAAATAGTCGGTCCACGCATGCACACTGTTCGGGGTGCTTGGCGGAGGTTTGCGTTCTCTGAACACTAGTTTCGTATTGTAATATTTATCGCAGGGTTAAAAAAAATCGCAGTGTCAGTTTTTTCCAATATCATGCTGTCCTAGTTATAATAATAGTATTTTACTGGTCTGACCCTCTTCAGATCACATTGTTCTGTATGAGGAACCTGAAAATAATTCCAATGTCATTGATTGTTAATATCTTCAGTGTTAGTTTTGCATTTCACAGGTTCATCCCATGGGCCTGATTGGACCCTTTAGTGGGCCGGTTTTGGCCCATAGGCCGTATGTTGGACACCCCTGTTTTACAGCATTTAGTAGGTGTTTACAGAGGGTTCGTTTTGCTGTAGTTAAAATGATGTCGATATAAGTAGATAGATTATTGATCAGTGTCGTAGCAGTAAAAAGCAACATATGACTATCCAACCAGTTTCACATGGACTCCAGCTGTGAGTGAGTGAACCGGCTTTAGTTCCACTGTAGACGTGGGCTTTGTGGTTAGTATTTCCTGTCTGTCTGCACTAGTTGTAGAGATAGAACAGCTGATCTTTTACAAACCAGTGGTATCGACAGACGTTGGTGCAGATAGTGGTGATAGATACTGATAAAAATGACTCCTGTCCAGATTCAGTACTGTTAGTTTAATGTTGAATTCCACACCAATATTCAGATTTATTAATGTTTTTATTACTTTGACTTAGAGGTCAGGTCATGGGAACACGCACATCTATGAGAAAAAGTTTCTCTTATCCTATTCTGACCAGGGCTGTAAGAAAATATCGGTTCCGCAATATATCACAATATTTCACTTCATGATACTGTATCGATATTAAAAAGTACTGTATCGATATTTTTAAGTATTTATTCAAATGCAGACATGGCGGAGATTCATTTTTGTTTTTTGTTTGTCTTTTTTGTTTATCATGCTCTTGTATTTCTATATTCACATGGGTATTTTGCTCAGTTGTTTGTATACTACAAAAGTAGTATTGTGGTACTGCAGGTCATACATGTAGAATCCTAAAAGCACTAAAAGCACTTTTTACCGTCTGAAAGACGTAAATGTTAGGTTTTTTTATTGGGAATGCACAAAAATAATGTTCTGATGTTGGATGATTCAGGGACGGAACACTATGTATTCTTTTCACAATAGAATACAAACATTTAAGCAGGATTTTAAACTGTAATGTATGTAAAACATTATTTATTAATTTCTTTGTTTGATTTTTGTTCTGGTAAAGCTACATGTTAAAAGTTTATATAGCCAAATGCTGCACTACAAGCTTTTCCAGGAAATAATCTTTTAAAAAAAGAAACGAAACAAAAAATATCGCCTTGTTAACAGTATCGTGATATATTGCGATATATCGTATTGTGATCAGAGTATTGTGATTTGTATCGTATTGCCAAATTCTTGCCAATACACACCCCTAATTCTGTATGTGTTTGTTTGTTAGCTTATTACTGTCATGTAGAATAAATGCTTGTATTAACCCTTGTATGGTATTTGGGTCTGTGGGACCATTTTCACTTTTCATTAAAAGAAAAATGATGAGTAATTATTTTTTTATGATTGTTTTTCCTCTCATATCTTGATTATATTTTATGTTATTAAAAAAACAAACTAAATAAACGAGTAGCACTTTAACTCATAATTGTGATCTAGCAAAGGCAAAAGGCCAATATTAAACATAAGTGCTTTTTATGTTGGTTGTAATTGGAATGAAGTAAACATTTGTGGAGTATTTTAACATAAAATTGTTTGATTATGTTGAATTAAAAACCCACAAATGCAGCGGGTCCACCACGTCCACAAACACTGGCTGAATAACAAAAATTTGAACACCACACAAGGGTTAAAAATATTTGACTTCTTTTCTAAACATGTTCGTCCTTACGTCATAATAAGATCAAGAATTGAAACTGAGTCACTTTGAATTTGTTTCCATATGTCCAAAAGTTTCCAATATATTTTCCTAAATTTTGACATCAGTGTAGTTTAACATGTTATCTAACGCATCATCTGCAAATTTAACCTATTAAAACCCACTGCTACTTTTGTGACGCTTCCAAAATGTGTTTTTCTCTATATTTAACCTTTCTTAAGTCATTTATCAACATTTATTATAATATTATCCTGTGTATTTTGTGGGTTTTCAGTGTAAATCCAGTATTTTCCAACATTTAATTCACTGATCGTGTAGATGTTCATTAAAACTCAGGTTAAAGTTGAGGGTAATTATATTAGAAACAGAAAAAAAGGGACATTTTCAGCAAAGATATCAATAACTGAACATAAACCAAGTGTCTCCATCTACTGTCATTGATCCAGCTCTATGGGTTTTACTGGTGAACCAATGTTGTAAAAGATGACGGTGTTTCCATGGTTACTACGGAGCCTCTGAACGTCCAAATGGGTCATATCTGATGACCATGAAAAGGTGACTAACTGTATTTTACACCAATTATTTACATGTATTGTGTAGGATTAGTGGATCAGAAATTATTAAATATTTTAGATCAGTAGATGGGTTTGGTCACCAGTGGAGCTTTGGGTCTTTATGGGTTGAGTGAATTTCCAGTGGGAACCACATGTTAAGCACTTTGAAATGATTCTGTTGGTCAGTCTTCATGTTGGCCTGGCGATTTTAGAAATATTTAACCAATGAAAAGTGTTGAAAACGGCTTGTAACTACATCTCTTACCTCCATTCTTTTATTTAAAATATACATTATTTTTCCATTTTCGTGAAAAATAAGCATTTTGGACATAAGAGGTTTCTTCCTGACAGCACCAATATGAAATGTGTTCTAGGTTTGAGATTATACATATTTGTAATTTGCAGACAGAATGGCAGAAGTTTTTGCAGTGTTGTTTTTTTTTTTTTGCACTATTTTTAGTCAGATTCTGTTTGTTTCTACCCAAATTGGTGTGTTGAAGGAGAGATTTACAGAATGACATGACTCCAAATTCCCAGTAAAGGTTATATTTAACCTTGAAGATGCGTATTTATACAAAAACGGATGTTGCGTCTTACTTAAGATCCTTAAATTCAGCTTCTTTTTGTCCACTCGAGCCTATTATTTTTAACATAGACTCACTGAAAAACCCTTCAGTTCTCGTTCTTTTTCAAGCGACATGGGTGGCATCGACTGAACTCTTGATCCTTTGACCTTCTCAATGTTGCTGCAACGCTGAGGCTTTGCAGCCAGAAACACATTTTTCTTTCGCCTCCGCCTCAGTCCTAAGAAATTATGCTGAAATAACATGTGAGCTGCCTAATCTGATATTCATTCCTTTCTTATATAGCCCTGCTTTCCAAAGTTGACTAAGGCCACATTATTTAGGCATTAAGGTAGTGTGATAAGGGAATTAGGCTGGTCATTAATCGTTTACACGTCAAATGCAGCAGAGCAGCTCGGGGAGGTGATTTAGCGAGGCAAAGCCATATAGCCCTTGTTAATCCACCTCTCACACGTTTTAATTGGAAGAGGCTTCCTGGATAGGAAATTTATGAATGGGTTTAAGGCCATTTCTTCCTTAAAGCCATCATTTATTTCATATTGTTAATAGGAGCTTTAACACTTTATCCACATGGAGACGTATTTTTCTCATCTTTCATTCAGCTATTGTCCTTTTGCACTTACTGTTTAATTGCCACAGTGTTTTTTTTTGTGAATTCTATGCTGCTTCTTAAAGACTTCCTGCTGCTTTCATTTATCAAACACCTTCGAAATGATGCAATAGAAAAACCGAGTGTGGAAGTGCTAATAACATAGGCCGGTTTGTGTTGTCTGGGGCTTACACAGGAGCTTTGTTTTCTGTTTTTTCGCGTCGAGGCCCCGTGTTTGGGGGGTCCACTTGAATCTCCATGACGACCCAAACATGAATGAACAGAAAACGGTACTATTGACTTAACCCTCCTAGTGGCCTTAAGCTGCTGCTGCTGCTGCAGTGCCAGCATTGTGCTCCATGAATTTTTTTGCCTTCAAATCTTCCAAAGGTCAGAGCATTAATCCTGTGAATAAACCTTGTTTTAACAGGACTGTCCACAGGCCACACAAGAGAGAGAGAGAGGCGATGCACAGAGACACAGTGTGATGGACACTTAATAGTATATTAGTGTGTGGTGTAGTGGGAAGCATTGCCTTTTAGGAGCGACATAAACAAAGAAGGCAGGAGGTTTCCTGTCTCCTGCCTTTATTCCAGCTTTGTACTTTCATTCTCGCTGCACATTCTTATTTTTCAGCAGCCTCTGATGTGAAAGGATTTGGCACGCAAGGGGAGGGGGAAAAATCCTGAAAAGTGGATCAAAAAAGTAAATGAAAAATAATGTCATATTACTGAAAATATGAGAGGCTAATTTGTGCCGACTTTTTGCTAATTTTGTTCTCGCCACAGAAAGAGGAGCCGTCACCTGCTCGGCGCCACAGCGCTGACAGTGCCAGTGATCCATGAAATAAGCTGCCGCTGGCTTTGTTCAGATAAGAATGAACAAATCTGCACAATGTACTGCTCTCGGAATCTCATTTTCATACTTGCATGCAGGCTAAAAGAAATAAGCTGTTTGCAGGCTTGATTAATCAGACTTTTGAGGGTTTTTTTGTCTCTTTGATCTGTTCTGTCTCCTAGGTAACTTGGTTGACATTAATGTTGAGCCCCAGTAAAGACAATCAGGGGATTGGAGACAAAACTGATAAAAAAAAAGAAAAAAAAAAAAAAAAGAGGAAGAAAAAAAATTAAAGACCTTTAATGCTTTAAATATAGTAAAGGCTCTGCTCTGAATGTAAAAGAGGGGAAGTGATGAGCAGGGAACTGGTTTTAATTTTGCTTTTGGAATGTTTGGGAAGGCATGTTTTTCAGCCCTTTGCATTTCCGACACCCCCTCAGAGGAGAGCAGGTTAATGTGGGTAATCCTCACAATGGAAAAAAAAAAAAGAAAATCTCTGTCTGTAAATCTCCAAATGAGCCCTTTTAGCATCACGCAGTTTCATTTGATTTGCCGCCGTAATGAGACATTTCCACCAATGGCTGTATTTTCACAGAGCAGCAGCTCTACGCAGATTTGTCAACAATTTAATAAACATCTGATTTATAATCTGGACGTGCATCGCAGCCACTCGGAAGCGTTTAGCACCTACACCTCTTCAACGAGGAGCAGGAAAAGCCCCGGCGTGCTGTTATCTGCTCGCAAATCTGCAGCAAACGTAGCAGCAATCACCCGTTCTGACTCGGTAGAAAACATGATGTGAGGAATTTAAAACCTATAAAATGGCAAAGAACTGGAGAGCTGTCATAGTATGTACGCTTCAGGTTATGCAGACGCTTTCACAAATCTTCCAGTGACTGTATAGATGAATGCCTTGAGGGCCCAGCCGGAGCCCAGTACTTGCAGCCAGCCGAAGCCCTTATCTTAAATCCAAGCAAAGTACCATTAATCTTTTTGAAAGACCTTTATGGCTTTTAATGTATCCCAAATTAGAACATTTTACACCCTTGGTTCCTGAAATATGGTGATAAAAGCCTTTAGAGTTTAATTTTTCCTGCCTGCTCGCTCTGACCTGCTTAATCCCAGCATGCATTAGGAGATATTTTAGTTTCAGTCTTTCTAATAAAGTTTATCCCACTTAATTATAATTGAAACATTTTTTTTCTAGCAGGTCTTTTTTTTTTTTTCGAGTGGCACAGTGGTGGCACATTTCTTCATTACCTTAAGACTTTCTTCCCCCCTGATTGTACTCGGAATATTACAGAGAATTACCCAAAGGTTTGGTGAAATTGTTCCAAGTTGTTTATCAAAGTTTGCCTTTGCTTGAATAATAAACCTATCTCAGGAGTGACAGAGGAGGCAGGATTTTTCCCTTTGTTTCCTGTGCGTCTGTGTGACTGGGGTTATTGGGATTATTCTGCTTCACAATACACACATGTCTTCACTGGGATTTGAATGTTTGCCTCTTGCAGTCACGGTCATTCTCTTCACTTCTGATTTCAGGCGCCGCCTGCAGTATTACAAACACAGAAGTCTCTTTTACCCTGGTGATGAGAGGAAAAATGCCACTGCAATGTGTTTTTTTTCCCCTTCAAATATATATAAATATATAGGGAGGGAAATTGCAGAAAGCTGAACATTGTTACTCATTCTTCCCTCCTTATTTCATTTGCACATTAAACAAGAAAAAAAGAAGTAATCAAAAGGAAACAATGTGCAGGAGACACTAAAAGCCAGGAGCTTAAAAATGTAAAAACACCTCAAACAAAAGGCGCAATAGATTAGAATAATTTTAATAAAACATTGCCCCAGTAATTTATGGAGCTGTGGGGCACGCCACACACACTGAAACAAAAATACACGTACATTTTCCAACTGTATATATGTTTATTTTTGTAACTTCCCAACGTGTCGAGTGTCATTGTGATCATCATCAACAGCTGGATTTTTACATCGAAACTTATTTATTAATGGTTTATTTGATATGTGGAAGAGAACGGCAAACAGAATGGAAATATTGCAGAAAATGTAAAATATTAAGTGTGAGCTGAAAACAGTTTGAGATGAAAATAGCAAAATAAAACTGGATATCAATAATAAGCATTTAGAACATATAAGTACATGGTTGTAGCTGAATCGTTGACGTTTTACTAATGATAAGAGTAATTTTGTAAGGTTCACATTGTTTATTTTATGAGCATATTCTGTATTTAGATGATGTCAATTTAGTCTTTAGTAGATTTTAACTGCAGACACAATAATGATGGTTTGGAGCAGGAAAAAGCTGATGTATTGTATGACGTTAAACCCAAAAAGAGTGATTGAAAATGTTGTTGTAACCATGTTTATAACATTCTGTTGCGATAACAGTTGAAATAAGTCAAAGTAATAAATACATAAAGCAATAACTGAAACTAAACGTGGAACTAAATGTCAAACTTGCCTTTTATACAATTATTCTCCCAAGTCCAACACTAAACATGGTCTCATACTGATATAAAACATCCTACTGTCACTGACTATGTTAGGTTGAACTTTTTGTCTTTGGTTCTACACAAATAAACACCATAGACATAAAAGACAGGAACATAATTTACAACAAAATCTGAATTAACAATAAAAAGGACAATAAAAAGTGCAATTAATCAAGTGCATTTAACACCTACAAATCATTTCATGTACATATTTTTTACATAATACTGTGATGTCTGAAACGTCTTCTTATAATCATCCTTATATGTCTACTAAGTAACACTGTTGAGAATTACCTACAAAACCTGTTTCCAGAGCGTCATCAGTAAATATTTCCCCCTTTAAGAGATGCATGAAAACCCACTTTAACTCTTCTGTGTGACTGGATATTTAACGTACTTTCAGATTTACTGCTGTGTTTGGTTTATTGTCTATACCAGCCATGCTTCTGTTGGAATGTTAATATAATAACCCACTCATATGTGTGTTTATGTGGGTGTACAATGTGGGCTATTGGAAAAAAAACTGTAGTGGAAGCAGGAGACTGGATTAATTAGAATTAGAATAAATGTATTTGTCATATGCACAGAGAACCACACGGTTACATTGTACAATAAAATTCTTACTTTGTAGCTACCCCTTCGCCGAGCATATACCGTCTAAGCAAAACAACTATAACGATTTAACTTTAAATAAGGAGCCTATATAAATATAACTAAGCATATCTAACAAACTGTAACAAGTCTAAAAAAAATCGAAAAAGGGAGTCTAGATAAATATAAATAAGCATATCTAAAGAACTAAGCAAACTAACAATTCTAAATGAAAATGAGTAGTCTAACTAAATAAATAATCTGCACCAGTAGCACATTTTATAAACTATTATTATCAGCAGAACATGGCTGTAGATGATAAAGTGGCTAAAATTCAGCATCTCACCTCGAAATACTGACTTTGATGGAAAACAGTCGTTTGAAAGAAAAAAAAAAAAGCTCTAAAATCACCTAAATTTTACACTGTTTTTTCCTATTAACTTAAAGACTTATCGATTAAAGACACTGAGACCAATATGTTCCTTTATTTAGCTATTTAATACTTCAATATCAACAATTATTCACTTTATTACACCGATCGACACTGGTAATTTCCATCAAAGTTAATCTTTGATATTGGGTGATTTATCGGTTATCACTTTTTCCTGCTCATATTATATCAGCCTTTAAAAACTGTCCACTGTCAGTCGACCTCTGATGGAAGCTAATGTGGATCCATATTAATAAATAAAGTAAATAAACACTAGATACAGTCATGGAAAAAATGATTAGACCATCAAAAGTCATCAAAAACAATGGTTATGCAATCAAGTACTAACTCCTGTGTGTATCATGTGACTAAAACAGACAAAAAAAACATGGAATGTCTAAAGCCAATGGTTTTTGTCATAGCTACTGATGTAAGAACTGAAGTGGTTTTGGTTATGATCAAGAAAACATGGAAAACGGATAGATATCAGCTCTGAAATTAAACTACTATGAGCTATTGTTGTTGTTATCATTATATTTGTCCAAACAATGTACCTTTAGTTGGACCAGGCATTAAAATGAACAAGAACAAGGTGGTCTAATACTTTTTCCAATGACTGTATATGAAGACCCACAAGCCAGAGTTCTTCTTTTCCATTAACACCTTCTTATTCCTGAAATACTATCATAACAGTATGTCCTAATGCAGTGGTTTCAACCTTTTTTGGCTCATGACCCCATTTTTACATCACAAATTTCCGGCGACCCCAGACATTCAAAACGCAAGACTTTTTTTTTTTTTGCTAAAATTAATTTGTTTATGATCATGTAATAGTTTGCTATATTATGCTGCAAATAAATGTTAATTTTAGACCACATTTAGTCTATATAATGTATATTATTATGGACTGAGGCAGTAAAGCCAGGTGTAGATTACTGCACAAAGTGAGAATTTGATTTTCCTTGGTCAGGATATGTACAGTCAGTCCAGCTTGGATTTACAAGGCTGACAATTAATACTGAACAAACAAGAACTGAAACTATGAATTATGAAAGAGCTGCAGCATCTGAAACTGACCACAATGAACATTTGACAGATAAACAGAACCACAGTGCTGCAGTTTCAGACTCAGTTTGTCATGTCTTTTATGGATTGGGATTGTCTGTCAACTCACCATACATTTTTTATTAGTAAGCTGTTTTGTTTTTTTTTGTTTTTTTTTTATTTTTATCAATTACTAGAAATTTCAGGCGACCCCATCTGAATTCCAGGTGACCTCACATGGGGTCCTGACCCCAAGGTTGAAAAACACTGTCCTAATGTGGGTAATTTAACTCCAGTTCCATGCATTTGGTTGTATATTATGCTGCCGTTTCCATCTGACAGTAGTCGCTTTTCCATTGACCCTTAAATTGTGCAACTATAACTTACGCATAAAAATTTACATAATGGAAAAACGACAATTTCGCCAGAAATCTCGTTTTTCGATTAAGTTTTTGCGCTGGCAAGAGGTGATTTTCGGGCATTGCGGAAATGGTATATCACACAAAACTGCAATGGAAAGACCTTTTTTTGCAACTGGAGTCAGGCGAGGTTAGAAAAACTGGATGTTGACGGACGTTACAACAAGTAAAGAAGAAGAAACATGTGGGTATGTGTGGACGCAAAGAAACCCAATCATTATTTAATTTAGTACGAGATAGAAGAGTAATTATAATAATAATGAATATATCTGTAAGTCACACCATATTTACATTCGTTGCCATGTTTATGGAATGACTTCTTGTGTCATCTCGCGATAATAAATAAACAAATCATCGCATTTGTGATTTAATGGAAAAACCAACATTACACACTGTTTTTTCAACATGTAGTAAATATCGCTAAAGTTTGCACAGATGTCCGATGGAAAAGCCACTATTGATGTTGATACATTGACTCAACTGTGTAAAATCAGTGTATGCATTTAGTAGATGACATGTGATCGTACAGTCATCTAACTGTTGCTGAATTGTCGGATGGAGCAGCATTAATGTTCTGTACGGCTCCATAAAGGGTTTTCTGTTTCCGAGGCGGCACAGGGAGTCAGAGACACTGACAAGAAGCCACCACGACACATCAGTCAGGAGGCTTTTCTCGCCTCAGACTGATTTCCATTCTCTAATGGGCCTCTCTCCTCTGTCTGCCTCTAAATAGCTGGCTGTGAAAATCGCTCAAGCTGCTGATTGCCGTGACTTCGCGCAACGCAAACAGGAAGAGGAAGCTTTGAGGGCAGCGCAAAAAGGAAGAAGCAAATAGCCTGGGGTACGTCAACGTCCTCTCCGTCCTCATGTTTATGCTCCCAATCGTATCTGCCATGTGTGACACTTTGGGTTCAAGTGCAGTTAAGATAAAGCTACCAGAGCCTGCATTAGCCCGACTTGGAACCATCACTCGTGCTGCATTAAATCGACAGTTAAAATGTTTTCTCACACGGCTCATAATTGCATTATTTTTTTTTTTCTCCAATGTGTTGCAGGTTTGAGGCTAAAAAACGATGGGAAACCAAAAGCAACATGGGATACATGTGATGAACATGGACGAAGCAGAGAGAGAGAGAGAGAGAGAGAGAGCGAGCGAGAGAGAGAGACGCTAATTCAATAACAGCCCTGTTTTTTATGGCACACGGATTCTGTTTGTCTTTATTCTTCGAGTATATTTTGAAGACTTAACACCAGCAGATTGAGAGTGGGGAAAAAGTCACACAGTTGGCTGCGAGAAAAAAAAACATCCAGAGTACAACAGAGAGAAAAAATTACAGAGCATTCAAATTAATTCCTAAGGCGCCCATTGGAGTCTGCATTGTGTTATTTTTCATTACATTTCAGTGATTTGAGCGTTTTTTTCCACCCTTCAAATTAAATCTGGTGTACATTACTGGATGATGCGTTTATTTATTGCTGTAAAGTGGGTTAATCATGAAGGCGCTCCTTTCTTCTTCTGAGCAAGAGAAAGGAAAGATTAGGGCCCTAATGCAATGTACAGGATAATGTGCGATAGGATTTGTGAGTAGAAAATGAAATTTGGCTGCTGTAAACTGTTGTGAGCGGTCGTAAACTGAAAGTTGAGTGAACGGCGAGAAGGGTGGGGGGTTGTTAGACATGAAACGGAGGCTTTGCTGTTGGCCGTCGCCCATGCTGCGAGACACACGCTATTGTTTCTCACCTCGAACAAGAGCCATGCGCTGTTTCTCGAAGTCTGCACTCGCCGCTCATTGTGTGATGAGCTCTCTTCAGCATCTGTAAACTCGTCCAAACCGTCGATTCTGCCGCTACTTTGATCTTTTTTTGATCTACAGCGTTTTTCCTCTACACACTTTGGAAATGCTCATTCAGATTCCACCAAGTGTTAATTGCAAACAGCGTGCAAAAAAAAAAAAAAAAAAAAATAGCACAAGAATGATAATTACTTTTATTCATAAAGCTTGCTTTTTTTCCTAACCATAGAAAATGATTGCTTTGCTTCAAGGTAATGAGAATTAAAATTAATCCACCTAAGTTGTTTGCATTGCACATATTTGGGCACTTTGTCCCTTAGTGAAAAGAGGGGGGGTTGTATCTTTGCTGTGTAGGTTAAATCAGTTTGGGAAAAAAAAAAAAAGAAAAAAACAATTACAAAACATCAGCAATAAAAGTTGGAGGCAATTATGACACAAAAACACCTGAGTTGAAGAAACCTACGTAAGATGTGAGTTTAAAAACATATGCTGAATGTGAAAAAAGCAGCTTTTTGTATCATTTTACATTCAAGTTAATCACAAGCTGTCAGTTGGTGAGAATTGGTGCTAATTAAACTATTAATTATCTCTATAATGAGACACGAGTTAAAATTGTGTTAAGCACATCAAAGAACGACATGGGATTTCTTCACTTTGATGACAGCTATGAAAAATATATCTTGACTGAGGAGTGAGGAAACATCAGCGACGCTTCATTAACAGGACAAAAGAGGCAGAATCTGAGGGTCTTCTGAAGTTCTGAGGAACTCTTCAAGAACAACGTAAGAGCTTTAACCTATAGAATCTAACATTTTTACTTTAAAATTATATATTAAAAAAAAACAACCAGGCCTGGGTTTGTTGAGGTGTCCCCATTAATGGTAGAATTCAGAGAAATCTCTTATTTTATGTTCTAATTTAATTTTGTTGTTGCTTATCAAGGCTCAAGGTTACTTTATTTGTACCCGTGCGTAGATTTGTTTTGCAGACGAGGTGATTGCTTTTGGCATTACAGCAAGACATACACTGAACCCGTTAGGCAGGTACTTCCAGACAGGACAAAAAGTGCTCAGTGTTCCACCATTCAACAGTATAGCAGCATGGATAAGTAAAAGAATAAGATAAATAAATAAGATCAAATCAATAAAAACAAGATGCAATAAAACACAATAAATCCCAGAAAAGATAAAACAGTCTGGGATAAAAATCAGGATAAGAACATAAAATGTAAAAATTTGAAGTCACAATAATAATAAATAGAGCAAAGAAATAGAATAAATAACCAAAATAAGTGAATAAAGTGCAATGTCACTATTTCTTATTCAGTGACGGCGGCAGGAACACAGCTGTTTTTCTAACGCTGTGTCAGTGAACTATAGCCTATTTGTTTCATCAGGATAAAATGAAATAAATGGTCTGTCGTATGTTTTCTACACTGTCATGCAAGATGCTGCCAGGCCCGACTTGGAACAATTTAGGGTTCAGTGTCTTGCCCAAGGACACTTCGATATGTGGATGGTCAGAGCCAGGATTCAAACTGCCAACCCTTTGATTATTGGACATCCACTCTCCCAACTGAGCCACACCTGCCCCATCTAAATAAAACAAATATAAAAAAACCAAGTTGGATTATTTCATCTCTGATATATTCATCACATCAGGCGGTGATGGTGGTGAAAACAACGATTCCCATGATCCTCCATTACTTTGTGACTACATATTTTACAGACACCTATTGGCAGAATATGTTTGATGTATGTTGAATTCTCTTTTGTTTTCTAGGATTATTTAATGTGAGGATGAATGGATACAGCTGTGATGTAAATACTAACCTATAAAGACCCCGTGTTACTTTTATGGCAGTTCCAAAATATGTTTTTTCCTCTATATTTAAGTTTTCTTAAGTGATTTATCACAATTTATTATGACATAAGCATGTGATTTTGTGTTTTTTTCAGTGAGCATCAGGTATTTTCTTATATTTAATTTATTGATCATGTAGATATTCATTAAAGCTCAGATTAAAGTTGAGGGTTACATATCAGAAACAGAAGACTGAAGAAAAAGTGACTTTTTCTGCAAAATCTCTCATTAACTGAACATAAATCCAGTGTGTCCATACACTGTCATTAGGTTCTACTGGTGAATCAGTGTTATAGAAGATGAGGGTGTTTCCATGGTAACTACGAAGCCTCTGAACATTCAAATGGGTCATGTCTGATGACCATGAAAAGACGAAGAACTGTATTTTACACCAATTATTGACATTTATTGATAGGATTAGTGGTTCCGAAGTTATTGAACATTTTAGATCAGTGGATGGTTTTGGTCGTCGGTGGCTGTTTGGGTCTTTATGGGTTAAAACATTCAAAATTCCAGACATTTATTGTTTTATGTACAATTAAAAAACACACCCATGAAATTTGCAGTTTGCCTCAAAACCTCTTAAGTTAACGCTAATTTTGTTCAGTTTTACCTTTGTTACATGACCTAATTGTTCTTTCATCATCCTTTAAAACATAATAAATCACACAGAAAAGACAAACACTTAAGACCATTTTACCAGAAGATCTTTACATGATTGACAGCATAAGGACTGATCTCACACTGGCCTTTTTCTATTAAACTGCCCATTTTAACACATAGAGTAGTTTGTCACATTCACACATGCACATTTTTGATTGTTTAATGAAACTGTGTCCATTTGTGGTTATATAATTACACAGACTGACATCGCAGTGGTGTTTGATTAATTGTACTGTTGGGTTCAAAGTGAGGACTGGGACATTTGGAAATCAGACTGAATTATCAATGAATGTGAATGACCACAGTAGAAGATTATAGCCGGATGTTCCTGGTCTTCTTTGGTAAGTACTTCATTTTTTACCTGCTTATATGTTGCATGTAGGTTGATTCAGGGATTTCATCATAAATTGTGAATGCATGCGTCTTTGTTAACTAGTGCATTTCGGAAAAGCCACATGAAGTTGCAAAGGCCAGCACATATAGCACAAATCAGCACTTCATGGATTAACATAGCAGCACCGTTGTGTTTATGCTGTGAGAGGAGGTTTGGTGAGGCACAAGCACAAAACATTTTGGTTATGGTTAGAAAAAGATCAGTTTGACATTGATAGAACACAAAACTCATCATGGTCACAGTAATACATGGTGGGATTTAACCCATAAAGACCCAGTGCTATGTTTATGGTAGTTCCTAAATGATTTTTTTTTCTCTCTATTGAACCCTTCTTAAGTCATTTATCACCATTTGTTATAATATTATCCTATATATTTTGCAGAGTTTTTTTTTAGTGAAACTCAGGTATTTTCCAATATTTAATTTATTGATTATGTAGATATTCATAAAAGTTCAGGTTGAAGTTGGTTATTATATCAAAAACAGAGAAACCTGAAGAAAAAGTTGTTTTTTGTTTGTTTGTTTTTAGCAAATATAGCAATAACGTGCGATTTAACCCATAAACACCCTATATTTACGGAAGTTCCTAATGATATTTTTCTCTCTATTGAAGCCTTCTTAAGTCATTTATCACCATTTATTATAATATTATCCTCTATATTTTGCAAGTTTTTTTTTTTTTAGTGAAACTCGGGTATTTTCCAGTATTTAATTTACTGATTATGTAGATGTTCATAAAAGTTCAGACTGAAGTTGATTTTTTTTAGCAAATATAGCAATAACATGGTGTGATTTAACCCATAAAGACCCTATATTTATGGAAGTTCCTAATGATTTTTTTCTCTCTATTGCACCGTTCTTAAGTCATTTATCACCATTTATTATAATATTATCTTCTAGGTGTGTTTATTTTATTTTTTTGTGAAACTCAGGTATTTTCCTATATTTAATTTATTGATCATGTAGATGTTCATAAAGTTCAGATTAAAGATGATGGTAATTATATCAAAAACAGAGAAAACTGAAGAAAAAGTCACTTTTTTTGGTTTGTTTCAGCAAATATAGCAATAACTGAACACAAATCAAGTGTTGTGTCCATCCTCTGTCACTGATCCAACTCCATGGGTTTTACTGGTGAATCAGTGTTGTAGAAGATGACAGTGTTTCCATGGTAACTACAGAGCCTCTGAACGTCCAAATGGGTCATATCTGATGACCATGAAAAGATGAACAACTGTATTTTACACCAATTATTTACATGTATTGATAGGATTAGTGGATCAACAGGTATTGAACATTTTAGATCACAAGACAATTTTCTTCAGTGGTGGATGTTTGGGTCTTTATGGGTTAAAAGTAAAATGTGTCAATTTTTGGTCGACTACAGATGCCTGTGAGTAAAAAGACATAACTATGGAATAAATAAAAAGCAGAATAGGAATGCACTGACTGTAAAATGCTTGGCTTTATAGTCATATTTACATTTAGGACAATAGCTGATGCTGATACCAATGTCATTTTCCATTTCTTTATTTTTGTTGTTAGTTATCCCCGTAACAAAGAAATCTTCATTATCTTGAGCCCCTCATTACATTATTTTTGAATGAACACAGATACAAACATACACAATTATGAAAAAACATTGCATATAACAGGACAGATAATATAAGATAATAAGAGTATTCCCAAAAGAGGGTGTCCAACATACAACACTTTTAAAACTCACTTAAAACAGTGGCTCCTACAGTAGAAAATCAGAGATGCACTCACATTAAATTGACATACATTTCATCACCCATACACTTTCTCTGTTAAAATGTATGTAAGTATAGAGGTGAATGTATAGGCTAATGCCCCTGTGATCATCCTACGTCTATTTGTTTGTTGTTTATTTGTTTGTTTGATTGTTTTGATGATGTCTATGTCATCATTATGTGTATTTTATTTTATTTTTTTATTTTTTAATGTATAGCGAACAAATGATGTATTAATGTTAGCTGTTTTATGTCTTATTCTGTCACATGCCTAGGAACTGCAGATGAAAAGTAGTTATTTTTACTAAATCTGGCATATTTACATGGGTGTATTTTTTATACAACACTGTTCATAAATATGCACCAATAAGAAATAAATAAGATACTTTATTGATCAACCGGGGGGAAATTCAGTATATATATATAATATATATATTAGAGAGAGAGAGAGAGAGAGAGAGAGAGAGAGAGAGGAGAGAGAGAGAGGAGAGAGAGAGAGAGAGAGAGAGGAGAGAGAGAGAGAGAGAGAGAGAGAGAGGAGAGAGAGGAGAGAGAGAGAGAGAGAGAGAGAGAGAGAGAGGAGAGAGAGAGAGAGAGAGAGAGAGAGAGAGAGAGAGAGGAGAGAGAGAGAGAGAGAGAGAGGAGAGAGAGAGAGAGAGAGAGAGAGAGAGAGAGAGATGTCGAGGCCCAAAACGGAATCTGGCCCGATTCAGAATGGAATTCTATTCTAAGCCGGCCTAGAATGGAATCCTGCGACTATAATGTTATTTTTGTACCATGTTTAATGCAAATGATCCATAATTCCATAATTTGTCATAATTTTACATTTTCAGTCTTACATACCTTGAGTAACTATTGTCAATTTCAGTCGATTTCACTGTACCATATATTGGTGGGGAGTACCACTAGGTTCTATTTGTAAATAAAGTGTATTATAGTTTACAATTAAAATGTTTTTCATTTTTTTTTCACATATTTGCAAATTCTATGTATTGATTTTTGTAATAATTTAGATCATTTGCATTAAACATGGTATAAATAACATTATAGCAGCAGGATTCCATTCTAGGCGGGCCTAGAATAGAATTCCATTCTGGGCCGGCCCGATTCTGAATCGGGCCAGATTTCGTTTTGGGCCTCGACATATACATATATATATCTGCTACTTCCATTGGTGAAAAGACAGGATATGCTGATGCTGGTGTTGGCAGATGTCAATCAGTACTAATGTCCAACTGATAAAGTAGTGCATCCCTAAAACAGTCTTGTGAATGCACTTTTAACAAACTATTGTAAGAATGGACACAAAAAAATTAACCTAAAATTTAAATCTCTGTAACACAGGCTAAACTTGAATATATTAATGTGGACATATTAAGTTTTACTGTTGTGCCAGTCTACCAACCTGCTCTAGTGACATTAATACTACAAACCTATGTGTTAGTGCAGCACTTTTGATAAAATACTATAATGACAATGACATCAGGGCAGGGGTATCAAACTCATTTTCCCCCATGGGCCACATTCAGCCCAATTTAATCTGAAGTGGGCTGGACCAGTAAAATAATAGCATGATAACCAATAAATGACAACTCCAAGTTGATTTAGTGCAAAAAATAACATTCAATTATGAAAATGTTTACATTTACAAACTATCCAAACAAAAAGGATGTGAATAACCTGAAAAAAACAGAATTTGTTAAGAAATATAAGTACAATTTTAACAATATTATGCCTCGACTTATCATTTAAACATATGCAGAAAACATTTAGTAACAGGCATAATATTGTTAAAACTGCACTTATATTTCTTAATAAATTCCATTTTTTGAGGTTATCCACATCCTTTTTGTTTGGATAGTTTGCAAATGTAAACATTTTCATAATTAAACATTATTTTTTGCACTAAAACAATTTGGAGTTGTCATTATTTATAGGTTATCATGCTATTATTTTGGAGTTTGATGCCCTAACTTGCACTTTGCAAATTCATCCCACGGGCCGGATTGGACCCTTTGGCGGGCCGGTTTTGGCTTTAATTAAATCTCCTCTGGGTGAACCTGATAATAGTGATAATGCTGATGAATATCTGGAGTTGGTCCCTGAGCGCCTTCAATGGCAGCTCACTGCTCCAACATGCTAATGCTAATGCTAATGCTAGCTAGGTACTATGTGTGTACTATGCATAAAATATGCAGCAAGTGAAATTCCATACAAGGGTAATAAAGCCAGAGAAGTTTTAACCTTTTTACAGTTTGTTTTGATAATGTGAATATGATTACATACTTTATAGGAAATCGGGAAACTATTTATTAAATCATTTCCTGTGTTTCATAAAGTTCCAGTTGACCTTCACTAAGCCCCGCCCACAAACGGCTACTATCCAGTATTTTCAGGACAAAGCTAATACCAAAATGGTGTTTATACATTTGACAGCAGATTTTTGGATGGGGATATTGTATTTTAGTCTTTTCTGAATCCAAAGACACCAGAGGAGAGACGTGGATATGGATTAAACAATGGAAGAAGTCAACCAAAGACTACTACATTTCCAACAAGGTAAGATGCTAATTACCGCTAGCTAGCTTAGCTGTTCTATTGTTGGGCTGTTCAGTAGCTTTATTGTGCTAGCTTAATTTGGTTTAGCTAGCAGTGAGCTAAGAACTGACAAGGAAAGCTACTAGAGTGAGAAGTAAATAGTTAATTAGTTAAAAATAACAGGATATATTGCCACCTTCTTAAAATAATGGCCTATGTCATAATTTTCATGTTTTTCCCAAAACAAAAGAATATCATGCACTCATATTTAGTTCATCCTTTTCTGTTCTTAGAACATTTTATAGGCTACATGATGACTTAAACCATTATTTTAAATAGGTGATAATATGATATTACAGCCTTACCTTGATGTGAAGAACATTATTATTCTTTTATATGAACTGTCCAGATGTAGATGTGGATCTCACACTGCTAGCAGTGAGCTTTAGAATTTTGTTTGTTTTATTTGTTTTATTTTAGTCTGAAGAACACAGTCCACAGATCCACCCAATCCATATTACTAACAATCTCTCCATGAAATGAAAATTTATAGTACAAACTTCACTGATAAATAATTTATACAGCCAGACTGAGAAGGAGTAGGCTGAAGCTTTCTGCTTATTTTGTCTACCCTTTATACATTATCTTACAGCACATCCTCAACTTTAACAAACACAACATATTCACACCAACAATGAAAACAATATGAATTCTGAAATAAATATTAAATGTTGCATACAAACTTAAGACTTAAAGTTTATATATCTATGAAGAGTCATATTTATAAATGTTTTTTTGAGGTGAGAGAGAGAGAGGTACATAGTTTCAATTGTTCTGTGAATAGATCTTCAATTGTCACTGTTACAAGAACAATGAAAATCATTTTAGCAGCTTTGTTTCTTGATGAAACAGTGCCAAAAGACTGTATAAAAATATCACAAAATTATCCTGAAAATATGCACTGAAAAATATTGACAATGGATGAACACTACAAAAAATATGAAAATATACAAAAAACTAACTCTATTCTACACATAAAAGAAATATACACAACATATAAGGATGTATACAAAGAAAAAAAAATAAAACAGTAGCTTCAGTTTCATCTTCGTCTTCATTCACAAAACTCCATGAACAGTTGATATTGTGAATGTACAGTAGCTCTCACATGCAAATTGTTGGCATTTCGGTGTACTTTTTGACGTGTCAGAACAATTATTCCAGACACTTTTGCTGGTTTCCTCTGGAATACCACTCATTAATCCCATAGTTTTATTTGAAGAGAGCCAAAGTTTGACAAAGGTAGCCCCAGAGGTAGGGGGCAGAGCTTAGAAAAAGATGAACTGTACTTAAACATGAGTGATAATAGTGGAGGGTTGTCTACAGTTGACCTGCATTTACCTATGTGTTTACAGAATTTAACTACATATCAATACTCTGTAATTTAGTGTCATTTTACTGGTAACTAAAAGGAAAGGTCACCAGCAGGGTCATATCATCTATCTTTACATACTATCAGTGGTTTTTAACAGATGAACTGACCTCAGCACATCGCATGTAGAACGAACAAACAAAAAGTCAAGTATTACATTAATTATACAAAGAATATGGACAATGATTCATTCTTTCTTTATTTTATCTTATTGAGGTGATTACAGAAACTGAATTTCCCTCTAGGGATCAGCAAAGTTCATTTTTATCTGTAATCATACAGCAATAAATGACAAGTATTCAAAGAACTTCATTTATCTGTTAGGAACTTAATTTGTGTAATAAAACACGAGTGCAAACACAAAATCATATAAAATTCACATACAATGAATCATACACCTGAACAAACATAAACATATACAGGTGCATTTTTAAGAGGAATAATGTAAAATGTCATTAATAAGAATAACTTGGCTAAAAATGAGACAATAGAAAATATTGTTTGGTAATAAATAAGTAATGGCGAGGATCTGTATCTGCATTGTGAATGTAAGTAGCTGTAGAGGTTATGTGAGGCGTCATTTTGTAGCTCTTCTGTCAGAAATACCTCTTATGTACAGTTCCAAGCCAATAATTTTACTGCTTAATCAAAAAGAAAAGGGCATTAAGTTACTTTTAAACATCTTCAGCCACAGAAAACCTCATATTTTTGTAATTAATTGCATTTCTTTAAACTTTCACACCCCTGAAATTAGACATTTGGGACAGTGACAAGAACTTTTACAAATGTTCTACTTTCTTCAAGCTTCTCCTAAATTGCAGTGGGAGCTAAAACCATCTGTGTATACGTTTTCCATATGTAGAAGGATGTTCTTTACAGCTAGCGTTTGTCGTTGAACATGACCAGCGCTGATCCGAGAGGAGCAACGCACCGTATCAATAGCATCTCACTTTATTAATCTCTTTGAACACAGGATAATGCCTTGAGCAGAGATGATTCTGCTTTTAAGCTGGAAAATCCACTTTCCCCTCTTGTCATGTGGAGGAGCTGTTTTCAATAGTCTGTTACTGGAGGCCAGTCTTAGCCCCTGACCTAGGCTGATTTGTTGTGAAACGCACAGACAAATTCCTTGGGCACATGTCGAGCCACTTCTAGGAAAAGTGTTTGTTGTGTGAAGCATGGTAGGAAAAAAAACACGACGACAACAACGACAAAAATCCCATTAAATGGTTGGAGAGCTGCTGTTGTGTGAAAGGAAACATATGTTGGTGGTAAAAAGACATCAGTGCTATCGCTTGATGCAATCGGTGAACGGAGGAGGATTAACTCAGAGGAGGAATCTGGGAGATGGAGCTGATAAAGGACAGAGATCTTCAAAATACAGCCTCGCACCTGATGCCAAGTGGAGGTCGGTGTAGGGAATGTGGTGTTGATTCTGTTTCACAACCGGTTTAGAACAGAAATCAATCATTTTCAGCAGAGATGGGCCAAAATTAACATTGAATTAACATTGAATTAATGTGAAATGACATAAAATACTTGAGGAATAGTCAAGAAAAGCTGATTAATTTGCAAACATCACCCTCAATACCAAACAATTTTAACACTGAAAACATCTTATGTGTGTCTGTAACTATTAAACTTAATTCACAATATATTAAAAATAGTGCTGTCAAACAATTCCAATTTTTTAATCAGATTAATCACAGGATTTCTGTGGATTAATTTTGATTGATCATGATTAAATATCATTCGTTTTTAATCTATATAATCGCGTTTCAGTTTGCATGAGGAAACAGACTCAAGAAGAAGGAAATATACTTAATGTGTTTATTAAAAACCTTCAACAATTTCAACAGACAACTTGAAACAATTGTTGCATCTTGTTTTTTTGTCCTTATATTTCTATCCAGAGGGCCAACGTGCTGTTTAGTGATCTTCCATTTATGGGTTGGGTTCATTTGCACATGCGCGACGGTAACTCTGCTTGGACAAACTTCCCCGAATGGTTTGGCAAAGACATTCAGAGTCATTCTGTGCTGCAGATGAGTTAATTGCGTAAATATTTTTAATCAGATTAATCATGATGATGAATTAATCCACGTTAATGCATTAATTTTGACAGCACTAATTAAAAATAAAATAACCATTTGAGTTAAAGTAATAGACACCTGAACTGATAGATGTGCATCAATGAACAACAAATTCAAACCAATTAAGTGATAAAAAAGGACGTGATCTTAAATGATGTAAACGGCAGCAGTTTTTAACTTTAAAGTTAGTATTTCCAGTTTAAAATCACATGTAATACGATGAGACTTTATCGACCACTTCATTGAGAAACTGGGTTTGTCACAGCAGCTGAATAATACAGTAGGTGATGTAGAAATAGACTAAAATACAGAAAAAAAAAAAATAATATATACACACAGTATTGTGAACACAATAAAAAGTCTAAGTTCATCCATCAGCCAATATCAGCACAAACATCTGGTGATAAAAATATTTAATAAAATGTCCTATTGTCACAAATTAATTAACCAAACCCATGAATCTGCATAAAATTTACAAAATAAATTTAAAATACAATGTAAAAAATAATAAAAACAATATCCTTTAATATCATCACCAGTGCTATTACTTGCAGAAATAAGCTTGCAGAATATAATGATAATAAATTAGAATAGCAATCATGCAGAAATTATTTTTAACAACCTGAAGTATCGCTATGCGTCTTTTTAGTAGCATAAACATGTTTAATGTTTATAATGAGAAAATTGCTGTTGTCTTGCAAAAAGTTTTATCGATATTACGTTAAATATTTTATGGTTGTTTTTTTTTCCATCTTTTTGATCAAACAAGACACATGATAGTATTATAGAGGGATTTTGGAAACCATTTTCCCCATTTTCTGACATTTAATAGATAATTTAATTAGCTGATTACTTTGACAATATACTAGACTGACAATGAATGATCTATAGTAAACTCAACGGAGGTGTGGGTCTCAAATGTTGCAGTCCTGGTTCATAGAGCTCCATGATTATTATTATTAGTTTATTTTAAAATTTCTACTTGTCAGAGCAAATAAAACTGAGATGTTTCACCATCTGATATGTATAAGGAACAGCATCCTTCTCACATTAGAGGTTAAACTTGTAAATCTGCCATGTGTTGATTCTTACATGACATGATGTTAACACGAGGTATTTTTCTGTTTCCTTTTTCTTAAAGTAACATTTAATGTGAGCGACAGGCGGCGGATGTTGACATATTCCTTGGCTGATTTAATGACCTGTTTAATTCTGGCACGTCTGCAGCCTCTCAGATGTTCTGCAGTTTTAATTAGTGTAATCATCGCTCTTGAAAAAGGCCACGGGGTGGTTTAATGGGTCATGTTTGTCAAGATGCACAGAATTATAACACAAAAGACATGCCATTTATTCAGTGCAACAGTCTATGAGTGATAATGGGTGTCACAATTAATAATTAGAGGAGGAATTGATGCATCTGAAAGTCAAAATGAACCTCTGTGGTGTGAGGAAATTAGTTTGACAGTGTTTGGATGAGGGGTGTTTACATTGCAGGGTGGTGGCGGAAAACACTTCGACACTCAGCGTTAACTGAAGCCACGTGCACACATTCACTGTGCACGACCGTCCTGGACCGAGGGTGTAGAGGGTCTGGAGCAGGCGTGCCAAACATACAGCCCGTGGAATAAACCCGGCCCACCAGAGGTTACCATATGGCCCACAGGATGAATTTGTGAAATGCAAAAATGATACTGAAGATATTAACAGTAAAAGGTGTTAAACTCATTTTAGTTCAGGGGCCACACACAGACCAATATGATCTCAAATGGACCACACCAGTAAAATACTATCACATCAACGAATAAATAATGACAACTCCAAATTTTTCTTTGTTTTAGTTTGAAAAAAGTAAAATTATGCGAAAATGTTTACATTTACAAACTAACCTTTCACAAATTTATGAATAACCTCAACAACCAGGAACAGCCTGAAATGTCTAACAAAAAATGAGTGAAATTTGAATCATATTTTGTGTATTTGTAGATCCACTGCGATCTGTAAGTTGTAATGCACATGTGTAAATGAGATAATATTGTTAAAATTCCACTTGCTTTTCATAAGAAATTTCAAGTTGTTCATTGTTGTTCATTTTATTCATGTTTTTCTTTTTTTCTTAACAGTTTGTTGTCGTGATTGTACTTTTTTCACTCTACAGGGTGAGTCAGAAAAAACGCTCTTTTCATTTAAAAAAATTGTACCACTGAAATGGAAATGCTTATTTTTCTTTTGATTATACAGTCATATTGATGTGGTTATTGAGCATGTCTGGTGATTGAATCATTGATTTATGGCATAGCATAACAGAGGGAATGTCCATTGTTTATTGTGCACCGAAATATCTGCCAACACGGTTTATGCCACCGTGAATGAAATTGAAATTGTCAACCATTACAGCATGTTCACTCGCCATCAAAATGTTTTGTCTCAACGAGGTCGTCCGGCACGACCTTCAACCTGGCTACCATTCAGATTGATGCAAATCTGTGCTCGTTGTCACATCTCTAACACAGCTCTTCTCGCCATTCGTGTTCGTTGTAGGGCTTGGATTTCAGCCGTGATGCGATTTTGGAGTTCCTGAAGAGTTTGTGGAACAGTCTGATACACACGGTTTTTAAGATACCCCCCAAAAAAAATCAAGGGGGGTCAAGTCCGGGGATCTAGGTGGCCACTCTCTCTCCTGACCCAAACAGACAACTCCATGAGGAAATAATACCTGCAATCGCTGTGGTCTTGCCATGATGAAAACTCCCTGGGCACTGTCATGTAGGCCTATGTCCTGAGTGTGAAAGCAAAGCCCCGACTCCTGTAATTGTTGTCAATTTCAAGTTTGTTCACTGTGGCATACATTGTGTTGGCAGGTATTTCAGTGCCCAATAAACAATGGACCTTCTCTCTCTTATGCAATGCAATAAATCTATGACTACAGTACATCACCAGACATGCTCAATAACCACATCAATATGACTGTATGGTCAAAAGAAAAATCAGTGTTTCCGTTTTAGCAGTACAATTTCTTTAAATGGAAAGAGCGTTTTTTCTGACTCACCCTGTAAAACATAGAGAGTAGTATGGAGTTGATAGTTTCTAGGTTATGATGTTTTAGTTTTACTGCTCTGACCTGCTGGAGTTCAAATCGGGCTGAATGTGTCCCCTGAACTGGAGAGTCTAGAGCTGTGACCAGAGTGTTTCAGGAATCCTCAAACTTCATATCATATTATTAATAACCTGCTTCAGTTTACAGTCTTTCGTCACATGACAAGCTGACATTTCATTTCAATTTCCAGGCAGCTAAGTACAAAGTACAGTTTCCTCAAACTGTGGGAATTAGGTCAAACTCACAACATTTACAATTAGATAAAGACTGTTTAAATGCACTCGCCTCATAATCAGAAGACATACAGCAGCGCGGGGGTTACTTATACACCCTGTTAATTGTTTCTTAGTTAGAAACTGCTTGGAAAGCATCTATTTTATCATTTAGCATAACTTATAGAACAAAAAATGAAAATTAACTTTCAATTAATTTTTCCTTTTGCTATCATGTAATAAAAATATTCCTCAGCAGAAGTATGCTGAGCATGCACTCATTATGCATTCATCCTCACTCTGCAAACCACATACTGCATTTTATCTGAATGAATTATTAACAAAGTTAATGAATATTTCATTTTTCTTTATGGAAGCGTTTAACAGTGCCAGCAGAGGTAATGACATCTTAAGCCAAGCCGCACCTGAAGGAAGGGAAGGAAAAGATCATTTATATGTCAGGTCAAGCTAAGTTATACAACGTATGCCCATGTACAAGTGGTTTTTGTAGTCGGACAGTAATCATCCTCCTGTCAAGCACTAATTTAACTCTTTCCCTTTGTGTTGGGGTGTTTTATTATGACGGAGATCTTTAAACCATGTAAAGGTAGCGTCAGTGGAGTCATGATAACATTTCAACAGTTGTTACCATCCTGTTCCAGTTGTTTTTATTTTAGACCCACATTTTCCATGATGATCAACTCCCGACCTGCTTTTACACACACCAAAACCAACGCAATCTATTTGCCAAAAATAAGGTGCATTTATAATGTTTTAACTATAAACTAAACAGAAAATCTGCATTTTCATCAGTTGTATTCACTGTTGTTAATGTGTGGAAGCTGGATTGGTTATAAATGATGTTACAGTTTTGAGGTTTGACAGTTTTGTGTGATGTCTAAGGATTCTTGAGATTTAACATGCTCATAAATGTATGTTTTTCCTGCACATCTATGAAAAAGGTATCTTCAGATAGGTCAGTATATAAAATCTTTTTTTTTTATTATTTATTTGCTTCCAACACTCCACTTTGTGACCCATTCAGGTTGAGTCTATGAGCCACTTTAGGGTCATGAACCAGTAATTGAGAAAACCACCCCTATTCCATAGATCATTTGATCACTGACGCTAAAAGACACCAACTCATCAAAATAAATGAATGAATAAACAAATAAATATCAGCATGCACAAGAAACTGTGATGCAAATGTTTGCATTGCATTGCAAGTGCATTTTGTAAATGTAAATTTAATGTTAAATGTGGTCTTTATTCTTCTAAAGCCAAATTTCTCATAGTAGACGCCATCAAACAACACATTAAGTCTTGTTTGTGTGACTTTTTCTATTTACAGTAGGTATATTCCCATATTTTTATTGTTGTGTATTTACTGTTGCCCTCATCACTACTGTGAATTTCTTCTCAGTTTTATCCACCTTTGTTGTTTCTACATTATGAGTTCTATTCTTCTGTCATATATCCCTATCATTGGTTGTAATGTTTTTTTCCATATGTGAGATCAGTTCAATAACTTTTAAGTGAACACAGTTTTGTTTATAACTGAAATGGATTATCATCGGTTAAAATCAGGCTGTTTTTTTTTTCTTCATGGTCATTTTGGCTCATAATGCACACATACTTTTGCCATCAGACCTCCCTCGCTGTCTGACTTCCACTGACCGTGTTTATTTAGACACAGACGGACCGGAAATCCCTTTGTATCTTCAGACGAACGCTGCCCGATCTGGAGCAGCCAGAGGGGATTTACACTGAGCAAATGAATTTAATGGCGTAATTAACATTACCTTGATTTGTCTCAGGAAAGACCTCAGTTAAGTCTGGGCTTGTGTGGTAATTTATGTCTGAGTTCCTATATGAAGAACACTCACCTACTGTAGCTCATGTAATTACAAGCACCGCCTTGATTAGAGCGGGAAGAAACCGCTCCAGACTTGTTATTGATCAATTAATACTGGTAATACTGTAGTTACATTGTACTAAGACAGTGGCAGGTCACAGTACACTGAATGAAATCCACTGTAACACAGAGGAGGTTGTGTTTTTACTTTGTTATGGATTACATTCACTGTGCAACATTGATTAGTTTTATTTAAGCAGCAGTGTTTCTAACAATATTCTATTGTGTGTAGCAGGATTAAAAAAAAAAAAAAAAAATCCAAAACAGCAACACATTCTCGCATGTAAATAACAAAACAGGATGATTTCCAGTAACTTGCAAAATGATATATATACACAAAATTATCAGATAACATTTAAAAATACAACATTTTTGTTGAATGACTCAAACAGGGTTTCTGTGGGTGATTAAAAAGCATTAAATTCAATGTCCAGAGGCATCAAAAAATTAAGGACACTTGATGGAGACAAAAAAAGCACTGTTATTCACGATTTGTTTTGATTATATAAACACTTAATAATTTTAATCGGAAGTATAGTGTGATTGACAGGTGGAACCCTTTAATTGGCTATTGTTTTTGACCGGTGCACAAAGTCCCAACAACGGATGCTTGGAATGTAACATGCTGTGAGTGTGCTCATGCTGTGGCGATAGAGCGGAGGGAAAATTAGCAAATGTCGGAAAAATGCAAGTTTCAGCATAAGTGATTGGAGGAGGAACTGTTCAGAACCTGATTAAAGCCTGTCGACGGTAAACTGTCATAAAACTATATATAAAACTGTATCTGCAGTTGGACATGGACGTTAAATGTGTTTAAAGTGACATTAAAAAGGGCATTAAAAAGCATTAAATTAGATTTGCTGATACCTGCAGAAACCTTGTCAAATTTAACCCTAACCTTAAGATAAGTTGCAGTTCAGTCAGTGGATGTTAACAGAAGAACCACCAGGACTCGCTATGTAAATGCACTATTTGTAGTCCACTAATATAGTAATTCTCTCCACAAAATCATAATGTGAGTTTCTTTAATCATCACCTTGCTTTAGGCATCTGGTTTCATCATTTAAAAAGCTATATGCAGTATTTCTATTGTCAATTAAAAAAAAAAAAAAAGCTTTAAGTGTCATTAATGTTTAGAAAAAGAGCTGGGAAGTTGTGCCAAAGATGCCAATATAATTGATTGTAGAGATACAAACTGAATTTAATTACACTGATGTGACCACTAGAGGGAGTAGTGAGTCACTCTGTCAATCTCCCATGGTGAGGAAAACTAGATGGGATGAGAACCATTAAGACACAACTTTTAGAGTTGGTGAAAGTGAGTTGGTGATAACAGCGCTTTTGTTGTTTTCACCACTGGACACAAACTCTAAATGAATTTTTAAATGAAATGAGTTTGATGCTGAAGCGGCAGCGTTTCTTCTACACGGATGAGTTTGATTATGAGACTTATGACGGTATAAAGTTATTATGGGATGTTCTTATTTTTGCTAAGTTTCGTTTGTGATCCACAGTTCAGACTAAACCAGGGGTGTCAAACTCAGATCCTTGAGGGGCGGTATCCTGCATGTTTTAGATGTTTCCCTCTTCCAACGCACCTGATTCAAATGATAAGCCTATCATCAAGCTCTGCAGAAGCCTGATAACGACCGTCAGGTGTGCTGGAAGAGGGAAACATCTAAAGCATGCAGGATACCGGCCCTCGAGGATCTGAGTTTGACACCCCTGGACTAAACTGTGACAGTTCTGACCTTGTTTGTTTGATTCCAAACAGATCTTTAGTTCAGCTATTGACAACACAAACCGTACAGAAAACAGAGGTGATCTGTGGTTTAACTGTGGCTGTTTTCAGTCTAAAAACAGAGCTTAGCTAACAGAGCTATAATGTAAACTATCAGCTGATCTAGCATGTGAAGATTATAAGACAATGTGTTATTTAGACTGACTATCTAAATAAGCATCCATGAGTTTTAGTTTGATGAAGAAAATACTAAATTCTTGTGGGACTTGGTGGTTTTGTAGGGTTTAAGTTCACAACAGACTTAATTAGACTAAAAGGCTGAATGAAGACAGACTGTTTATGTGATGATGGTGATCCTTGGATTGAAATGGACACAAGTACACAAACACTGGCAAAGAAAAAAAGTAGAAAAAAAAAAAATAGAATATGACTATAAACAGCAGGGGTTGGAGAGAATAAACAAAACAGTAAAGTTGTATTTACTTCCTCTGTAACAGTGAGGATGTTGTCTTTCTCCTTTATCATGGATTACATTTACTGTACACCGTCCTGTAGTTTCATTTCAGCGGTTGTGTTTTCCTCCTCGTACTGTTGTCGGAGTACTTTATTCCTTTGTAAGGAGTAATGTTGCCGTGTCTGACAGCCGGGGCAGGCCTGATGAGCAGGGAACCAATTTGTGTCCAAACCCCAAGGAACTCCAAACTCTCCCAAGTAATTCCCTCTATTCGGACTCCTTAAAACCTTGTCTCGACACAAACAATAGCAACGCTTTGTAAAAGTGACTCTAAAACCTTTGCCAAGCATAATTTATCATTTGAATAACAATAGACCACTTAGCACTGCTTAAATTATTTCGGTGCTCTATCTGCTACTTGACTGTCTTTGTGTTGTAACAGCGGACGATCATTAACGCCACGGGTGATGTGGCGCTCTCTTATCTCAGGCTCATTCCTCTGAGTTTACTTTAGATGGAAACTGCTCGGCCATGACAGCAACAACTTGTATTTTTTTTTTTTTTCTCCAGACGAGTCTCAGTCATGAGTTATTAGATTGTAAAAGTGTAACAGAGTGGACGACCTGGAAAGTTTCTGTCATGTGAGAGGTTTTATGTCATTAATTTATCTTCTGTTTAACCTTTTAGCATCCGCACATTATGGCTTAAAATAGATGACGTGTGAGGGAGATATGCATCTATTAGAGAGAGACATCTTCTATTTTCTGTGTTTAACGTGTGGATGAAAAACAATTTAAACTACATGACTCAAATTTAGCCCCAACCATAAATAACCTGATGAATGTTAACATTAACTGGCTGTTGGTAATTTAGTTCTCTCACCACTCTTCTTCTTCTTCTCTTCTTCTTCTTCTTATATATTATTATATTATTATATTATTATATTATCTACATACTTATAGTACTTGTATATCGTTGTTATGACTACTATTATCACTTTATTATAACTCGTATTCAGTGGTTATTAAACTATATATATGTACATATTGTGCACACTACGATATTATATTATAATATTATCATAATAAGCTACTTATTATTGTTATTATTAGCCTACTACTTTGTCACTTCTTTCTACTAGTACTTACCATTGTGCAATAGCAATTTTTCACTACTGTTTTTTTTGTTGTTTTTTGTAATTATCTTTTTATTATTTTTTTTCAGGCAGCATTATCTTATCAGCATTTTACATCATGTATAGTATCTCTATATATGTAAAGAAAAACAAACAAAAACATACTCATACAGGGGATCAGTGACAGAAATAGTAAAAATATACACAGTAACCTGAAATAGAGTTAATGGGAAATAACAGGTGTTTTTCCCATTCCTCACTACTGCTTTAGTTATTGTATTGCTTTTCTGTCCAAAGGACCAGTAAAGTTCCATCTAATCTAATCTAATCTAATCTAATCTCTATCTAATCTAATCTAATCAATCTAATCTAGAACTGCAAAGTGTCACTATGTAATAATAAATATACACCATTTCTAGTCCATAAATATAGTAGATCTTTCCACAAAGTCATAATGTAAGTTTTTTTTAATCATCATGTTGTTTTGGTCATCTGGTTTTATAATTAAAAGGTTTATGTGTTTTATTTCTGTTGTCAAATATTTAAAACATGACCTGATTTTTTAAATTAGAGTGTTTAGAATAAAGAGTGTTGAAGTTCTGTGAAGATGCTATTGTATTTCACTATAGAGATATGAACTGGTTTTATGTCCAGCAATGGGCCAGGGGATTTATGTGACCACTAGAGGGAGTAGTGAGTCAATCTGAGGAAAACTAACGCCACAGGCCTTTGACCAAAACATCAGCAAATCAACTTTTAGAGTCAAAGAAATCGAGTCGGTGATAATAACTTGAACCACTGTTGTTGTTTTTACCACTGGACACAGCTCTAAATGAAAAGAACAGAGTCTGATGTTGAAATGGCAGCGTTTCTTTTATATGGGTGAGTTTGATTATTATGAAGGAATAAAGTTATTATGTGATAAAACACGGAATGAAACACAACATGATTTTATGAATAATCAAACACTGTGGGTATTGAATATTTCATTAAAATATTGTAATGCAAAGATGAAAAACACTGCTGGGTCTGTTAATGCCATAAAAAATTTAGTTTTTAGAAAAAGTGGATAAAGGGAAGATAATCAGTTATTTTACATATTTAAGAAGGTGAAAACAATGCATATTTGTCAAATTAGCAATATTGTAGTGGAATTATAGAGTGCATATAAAGTGTTTCCTGCCTGAATGTTAAACTAGTGATCTCCTGTACAATCACGTCCCTCGTTGTATCCTCATGCAATCACTTCCAAAAATGTGAAAAAACCCTGTATAATATGAATTATGTGCAACATTTATTCAATATGTTATCCAATGAATGCACTATTTTTAATAGACTTCAGTTCATAGATATATGTACTGTTTCATAGATATACATACTGTTTTATTGATATACATGCTGTTTTATAGATATACATACTGTTTTATAGATATACATGCTGTTTTATAGATATACATGCTGTTTTATAGATATATATATATATACTGTTTTATAGATATACATACTGTTTTATAGATATACATGGTGTTTTATAGATATACATACTGTTTTATAGATATACATACTGTTTTATAGATATACATGCTGTTTTGTAGATATACATGCTGTTTTATCGATATACATACTGTTTTATAGATATCTGTACTGCTAATATTGTTCATAGATATACATACTGTTAATATTATTAATATTGTGTCTTCATATTTATGTCTATTTTTATTTTGTTCTACTTTTGCTCCTATTTCATTTTACTTTTTGTAAAATTTTATGTTCTATTTTCTTATCTTGTTTTTAGTTTTTGTAATTTTATATACACTCTATCCTTATTTTCTGAAATATGTTTTGTTTTTTTTTATATTGTTTCACTGACTAGAGTACCACTACTAATTTCATTGCACACACAATGACAATAAATTCTATTCTATTCTATTCTATTCTATTCTATTCTATTCTATTCTATTCTAACTCTACAAACTAACAACTCTATCTCACCTCTTGCTCTACTTGATAGTATTTTTCTGTTACTGAGTAAGAATTCCATAATTACCTTCCAGCATATTGTAATTCAAGTAGTTGGAGAGGAAACAAGACTTCTTTCAGCTTGTGTGGATGCAGACGCTGGCCTGTTACAGGTGTTTTCAGGCAGGTCATTATGTGATTGACAGGTGGAATTGATTAGCTCAGATTCAGTTGGAGATGCTGCTCTTCTCCATGGCTTCATATTTCCACAGTGGTGTGAAAAGCTCCAGGTTCATCTATCTTTAAATGTATTGTTTTGATTTTCCTCTAGAAGACAGAGCTACAGAAGGACCAGGTATTTCCCACCTGATTTCAGCTTTTTCAGTTTACTTGATTAGTTTACAGGATTTGACCAGTAAATTAATAGCATAATAGCTTATAAATAATGACAACTCTAGTTATGTGTGTGTGTTTTAGTGTAAAATAGTAAAATTATGTGAAACTCTGTACATTTACAAACTATCCTTTGAACTGGAAATGTCTTAAGAGAAGTAAGTGCAATTTTAACAATATTCTGCCTGTTACTAAATGTTTTGTGTATTTGCGGATCCACTGTGATCTGTAATTTGTAATGTGTAAATGATGAACTGAGGCATAATATTGTTAAAATTGGACTTATTTTTCTTAAGAGATTGCGGGTTGTTCATGTTATTCACATCTTTTAAAGGATAGTTTGTAGATGCAAACATTTTCATGATGTAATTTTACTTTTTTCACTCTAAAACATTGAGAAAAGTTTGGAGTTAACATTATTTATAGGTTATTATGCTATTATTTTACTGGTCTAACTCACTTGAGACCATATTGGGCTGTGGTCCCTGAATTTAAATGAGTTTGACACCCCTGGATTAAAGCCTCTGTGTCTGCTACGTCCAGTATTATCCACAGTGTCCAGTAGGGGTGTAAGAAAGTATCAGTTCTGCAATATATCGTGATATTTCATTTCACAATACTGTATCGATATTAAAAAGTACTGTATCGATATTTTTAGGTGTTTATTAGAATGTAGATATTGTGGAGGTTCATTTTTGTTTTTTTGTTTTTCTTTATTGTTTATATTTTATTTATTATTATTTAACACTCTTTTATTAAATAATGGTAGTTCCTTTGTTGGGATTGAACTAAAATAGTGTTCTGATGTTAGTTCTGAACTAATAGAATATGAACATTTGAACAGGATCTTAAACTGTAATGTCTGTAAAACATAATTGAAGTTTGAACACAGGAACATTTTGTGATATAGCATCAGATCCTGTTGTGATCAAATAAAAATGTTTAGTATTTGTGTATTTTCTGGTGTAATTCAATTCTTCAAGGAAATAATCATAAAAAAAGAAACAAACAAAAATTGCCTTTTTTACAGTATCGTGATATATCGTGATATATCGTATCGTGATCCTAGTATTGTGATTTGTATCGTATCACCAGATACTTGCCGATACACAGCCCTAGTGTGCAGAGGTTGGACAACACTGTGGTTTGTCTGAGTGTTTGTAGTCGTCTTTGCATCGTTGTGTGGACAGAGACATTTAGTAAAACAGAAGAGAATCCCCATTTGGAAAAACATCTGTATTAATGTGGACGTGTCATGAATTCCCATCACGATCTGGTCCAACAGTATCATGTTCTCCTGCAGACAGGTACCAAATTCCTCCGCGGTGCGTCTTTGTGGTCCATCATTGCCGTCTTGTTCTCCATACAGTGATAACTGACATAATGAGATTTGCCATTAAGAAAGAAAAGAATGAAAGAAGACCCCAGCCATCTGTATGGCTCACCATAGTAAAAGGCTGAATGCTATCAAGTCAGAATTCAATCGCTGAATTATACCCTCTTTGTGTGCGTGGGGCTGCTGAGTACCTCACACTATATTCATTTCAAAAAGGCCTCAATTTAATTAGTTCTCATATGTTGAAAAATTCATGAATTTGTCTGCAGTTCCCTCAGCCATTGTTGGGGGTGACTTAAGCGGTGGTGTTAGGCTTTCAGGCGGTTTGGAAGGAAAAATAGCCCCCCACAAAAAAGAAACAACTGTTTATGTAAATAGACACTGCATGTTTACTTGGTGGAAGAAAGCGAGGGCCCTGAACAGAGTGCTAAGCTTAGCGCGGCTCTGCCAAAGGGGACCTCTCACCATCAACTTCAGTCTTATTAAACTGATTACCAACTCCAGCTAATTAATCAGAGACAGTGCCCTTTCTTGTCATGCAGGGAGGGAGCTCGATGTGTCTCACGGAGTTCCCCTCTCACCGCCACCCCCTCCCATCTGCTCGCCTCTGTTCCCCCTTTCTCCCTTTTCTTTTTTCAGCTTTGATTGAAGTAGGGGAATGGTAATTTTCATGCATCATCTGGGCCGGCAGGATGGGAGGACAAGTAGTAATTACCTTAAACAAACAAGGCCGAGATTGCTTGAGAAGCTACCTCTTTATTCAAGCTCGTGAAATAAGAAAACAGACTGAGAGCATAATGATTTCAAAACACATTTTACAGGCCATTTTGTCCATTGTGCTCGATACGCTTTTCATCTGAGATAAGGACTTGACCAAAACATTTTGACCAGACGAACATGAAAGCTGTGTTTTGTCATTTTGTTCAGGTGTTGCCATGTTAAATGTTCACTCAAGCTAATGGAGGAGTCGAGCATGTCCTGCAAGAAAAAAAATATGTAAAGCCTGGAGATAATTATGGGAAAATAAACGTGTGCACTGATCTCAGACAGATTCCTTTAGCGTTAGTAGGTCTGCTCAGAGAAAATAAAGTGTCTTTTAACCACTGTATAGTCTGAAAAAATAGGAAAATAGTGCAAATTGTGCTTTTCAGTTCATATATACAATCTTCTTATTTTGTCCAAAAGCTATAAAACCCTAAAACTGGTTTAATTAATGAAAATACTGTCCATTAAAAGGTTAGTTCAAGGTATTTGAGGTGGGTTTTTATGAAGTACTTACCTAAATTCAGTGTATTCAGACAGAACACAGAGGGGAATATCTAAGCCGCGTAAAAAATCATTAAATGAACATTAGTTTATTACATTTTTACATATAATTTAAAACAGTCCTTTGCAATGAGGATCTGACGCTGTTGGTCTCATTGACATAAACATTGCACATTTTACATGGGATTGTGTGTTGAATTAAAAGTCAGAAAATAAGACAAACTGATACCCTTTTAAACCCCCATTACAATGTAACACAAATCCGTGCATTAGTGATAGCAGAAACTTCATTCATATAAAACTAATAATCAGAAAACAGCAACATTCATCATCATGTCTTCATAATGTGACCTTTGTTTTTGCTCTTCTTTGTGTTATTCAGTGAGTTTTATCAGTAGACAAATAATTCGTGTACTGTTGGATCTGCTTAGTGTTAGCTTAGCGCCACTAACTTTGTCTCATTGGTCTGTTAATTTATTAAATTATTCATGACATACGCTGATTACAGACTGTTAGCTTGGTTAAGATATTTGTCCATTTAAACACTTGTTGTTTGAGTTGTGTTCTGTTTTCCAAAATCTGGTTTTGTTGAAGTTTTAGATGATGTTCTTGGATGTATTGTATGTGATACAAGCAACTGCCATGTTCTGCAAAGGAACAGTTTTTGCACTAGATCTCTGGTGGCTTTGAACAGAGTGATAACAGCAATGAATGGACAAAACTCAACCTGAAATGAACTAAAAGTAGTATACATTAATTCATTACTTTTTAATTTTAATTCTTAATTCACTATTTTTTAATGTTGCAGTACTTACAATACAACTGCAGTAACTTGAATGTCCACTAGGGGGCTGCCTTGTCAATTCCGATGTTCAACTTTTGAATAGAAATAAACATGACAACCTTCAGTATCTTGAGGCTTCAGAACAGCAGCACCAAAGGGGAACATTACAGGAGGTTCATCAACTATTTATTTTTCTAACCTTTTTTTCAAAGATTACAATAAACAAAGCTCAAACATACAATCGATAAGGTCACAAAAACTTAGAACAATCTTAACATACGAACAAAAACACAAATACAAAATGATTCTTAGACATTAGTTCTCTGTAAAAAGTTTTTCATATAGTTTGACAGTCTTATCACATTTGGGGGAGTCTCTAAGCTTAATACAGCCACATCTACTATTTGGTCTGTATGCAGCGACTGTGTGGAAGTACTTTATAAAACCATGATTAAAATGTCCAGAGTGTTAGATTTAAGGCAGGGGTCTCCATGGAACTGGGGAAATAAGAGGAATTATTTTTTACATATGTGGTTGGCAATGGTTACCAAAGACCACAGAGACGTTTCACTGGACTCCGGAAGATTATTCACTCAAATACTACTGGTCAAACGTCTCTCAGAGGAAATAAAAAAGGTTGGAGACCCCTAATTTAAATGGATTTAGCAGGATCTGATTGCAGAAATGGATATGATATGCCTAACCATATTTTCAATAGTGTTTATTGACATGGAAATTAAAATAGCTGTGTTTTATCACCAGAGATTGACTGTAGAATCCATTGTGTTTCTACAGTATCAATATTCTTTCTAATTTATAGTGGGTGGCATCCGGAGTTACTCTAACTGTATCTGAGATTATTTTTAATTAAAAACCCCAGATCAGACAAAGCAAGCCCTGGCTGCGTTAAGAAATTTAGCTTTTTTTACTGGCCGCCACAGGGGAGGGAATGGTGGTCATCAGTTAATTTGCAATGTGAAACTGCACCACTAGATGTCACCAAATATCACTGATCCTTTTCTAATAATATTCTGTCATTTCTGTACATTTCATTCCTCCTTCGACATATTAATTTTCACACAAAACACCAGTGTGATGAGGACGTTAAAGCCCATAAAATCCATCAGCAGGAAGTTATTACTGTTGATTTATGAAAAAAACACAACATAACAAACCAAAGCTTAACAGGAATTTGCTGTACGGTCATGCATGATTCTTCAGTCGTCTCCCGATCATGCCACATTCCTCATGTTTTCATATTAGCTGTTTGTCATTTGCTCTTTAAATATACTGTTATACTGTCAGACTATTAGCTGTCATTTGACTTTACCAGGGAGAATTTCTCCTGTTGTTGAGATTAATGATGGAAATGTTTTTTACACCTGAAAACAAGTGTAATTACAGATGCTAAAAGCCTGTATTTGGATAAAACCGCTGTAAATGTTTGATGAACGCTGCCAGTTTAGCATCGACTCTGGCTTTGCCTCGGGAAAGACGAGCTCTGTGTGGGAACGAGGCCTGAGCAGCTCAGATCCCCATTCTCCCAATTCACACTTCCTGCTGTTCCGTCTGATTGTGTCGTCTTTGTCTTAGCCTGATGTGCTCGCCTCCTCCTCTGGAGAGGCTAATGCAGGCCCTTTTTTTTTCTGCTGCAATCTCACCAAATGCCAAGTGTAACTGGTGCCCCTATTGCTCCTAATTAATGTGTGATTAAAGAGTGAAATAAGGGATTCTTCCAGTGATTTGTTTTTTCAAGGAGTAAGAAATTAATCCCCTTTGGATCTTGCAGAATCGTTTAAGGATTCTCCTTGTTCTGTTTATCAAATAAACCAAGTAATTAGAGACTTTAGATAAGTAGGCTAAATTGATGCCCGCCCTATGTCTTCCCCAGCTAGTGTTCGCTGATAGAAACAGCTGTGTTGCTGTGGTAATGTGCGGCATTATACTTGTCCAATAACAATGCCCTTTGTGTTTGGTGGTGTTGTAATTACGCCAGGGAGACTCCTTGACCTTGGTAAGCACATCTATCTTACCTCTGGATCAGTGTATTTCATTTTCTTACCCACAAAGATACATCACAAGGGAGTTTACTGACATCCTTATAAATGTAATTCAGAGTACAGACATTACTGGCAATGCACAATTGTGTAGTGTGCAATAGTGTAGTTATCCAGGCTGATGATACATGCACCGCCTCTGGCTATTTAACAGTATAATCCTCTGCTAACTTATTGTAGCTCTACTGTATCTGGAGAGGCAGCAGTGTGATTTTTATTACTTTCACCTGAGTACCCAGGGGAGGAATCTTATCTCCACACTTGGTTTTACACAGTTTGGTTGTGAAGGGTCTTGGAAATGTTGGAAATGTTGAATTACAGCTGCATGTCTGACCACGTAGACACACCAGGTGACTTTAGCTAGCTCCTTTGCCATTTATTTTTTTATTTTTTCAGCTGAATGGAAAAGGGTTGATCATTTCTGGTGTTGCATCAGTGTTTCCAACTCTGCACCTGCAGCGAGTGTCCGGTCGCTCTCAGACCTCAAACAGACACTTTGAAGCCGAACGGGGTCGGGGAGTTTTAAGTGACTCCATCAAGTCCAGATGAAAGAGGAAATGTTCGACCACCGCACCACAAACAAAGATGTGATGTGTGCCGTTATTCTGCTCAGCTTTTATTCGACTTATTGCTGTATGAGTTCCTTTTTTATAGGTTCAAAGAAAATATTAGTTTCTTCTTTCTAAAAAATGTTGTTTTTTTTTCCTAGCTGAATGATTTTATTCATCCTTAGGGGTATGAAATGACCGATGCGGGGAAAATTGACAGGAAACAGAGTTATTATCGTTAACAAAAACTGAAACTAGGCGACACGTTGGTGCAGTGGATAGCACTGTCGCAAGAAGGTCCTGGGTTTGATTCCAACTAGGGTCCTTTCTGTGTGGAGTTTGCATGTTCTCCCCATGTTTGCGTGGGTTCTGGGTACTCCGGGTAATCCAGCTTCCTCCCACCGTCCAAAGACATGCACTGATAGGTTAATTGGTCAACCTAAAATTGCCCATAGGGGTGAATGTGAGAGTGATTGGTGATTGGCCGTCTAGGGTGTACCCCACCTTCACCCACATGTAGCTGGGATAGGCTCCAGCAACCCCTGCAACCCTAGTGAATTTAAAGTGGGTTCAGAAGATGAATGAATGAAAAAGTGAAACTAGTTTGGTTAACTGAAATAGAAACAGAAGAACTGCAAACAAACAATGCATCGTAAACTAAAATGAGACAGAATTGCAGGTTTGTTTTTGTTTTTCTCTTTTCTTGGTATGTTTAAAGATGTTTTTTTACACATTCACTGTCTATTAATGTAGATGTACTTTTTAAAGATTTGTTTTTACGTTAGCTATGGTTGCTAATTATCAATGTTCATGGATCATGCAAGAATTAAACGAGCGGAGCAGTTACGAGATGGAGTACAGAACCAGATTTTTGACGTTGTCTGTCAGCAGATAACACACACAGTTATGTCTTAAGTCTGTGATTTTAATGTTTGATTCAGTGTTATGGGGGTTAAGGAATATCTACGTGTATTGTATTGTTTTTGCAAAAAAATGTGAGTTGCAACAACCAAACCTCAGTCTCCAAAATGACAACCTTTGCACTCAATCATGGAATAGTTGTATCCTTGTATTTATTACCTACGTAGCTGTAGAGTCAAATGGTGTATTACCCCGTACTCTAAATGTTAATCTACTGGAGTAAAACATAGATGTGGAAGTGACTAAACAAATGCATAACAGGCCAAACAGGATGAAATTTTGTTGCCTGTCATATTTGCAGCAGGTTAATTCCATTTAGTTTCATTTTCATTGCCACATCATGATAGTGCTTTACGGGATATTTATGCAGGTGCTTATAGATGAAAACTTCTCAAAACGATCTGGATCCACCTACGTGCATTAATCTGTGTATCATTCGTTCTTTTCATATTCAGTTGAATCAAAAAGCGAGTTTTTCATTCTTTCGATTGTACACACATTAAAAATTGGAAATAAGCAAATGGACCAAATGTGGGGTTTCATGTTGACATTTTTGACATCCGATTTGGTTTGACCCAGAAGTTACTGACTTCTTCATGTGTTACACCAAGTGGCTTCTACATAGATTGTCTACCATGGCTGCCCTGTATTAAACAAAACAACAATACCTGGAACATCCTTCAGTTGTCACGTCGTCCTCCTTGAGAGTAACGCGTTTGCCGCCTCTGAATAACACGAAATTCTCCATTACCACAGAATGCATTAGGCAGAATACTAGCAAACCCACGATTTTCCAGCTCAATACTTAAAGAAGTCAGTAACTTCTCGGTCATACCAAATCGGATATCAATAATGTCAACATGAAACCCCACATTTGGTCCATTTTCTTTTTTTAATTTGTGTGTACAATTGAAAGAATGAAAAACTACGTTTTTTTTTTTTTTTGATTTGCACACGAATAATGAAATAATGAGTCATTTTTTCATTTTCCGATTATGGATTCTCAATTGAATATGAAAAGAACAAATGATGCACAGATTTGTATACATGGCCTTTGTTGTTTTTACACCTGACCTTGTGTAGTCATTTATTGTACTACTTTGTGTGTCCAAAAATTACACATCCCATGCATTGAACAATGACAAATTGGGATTGAGAATGTGTACTTTCTATGTATTTTCAGGCCCAGTTGCTGTTAAAATACAGCTGATTTACACACATATAGAATTAAATCCAAGTCTATAATCCTATCATTAAATGAACCTGCATGTATTCAGAATGTACACACTGTTAAACCACTGGTCAGTCGTGTGTTTACCTGTTTGGATCACTTCCTTGTACACTCGTTTTCCTCCTTCCTCCCTGTCTTTCCTCTACTTTCCTCTTTCTAATTCTCTGACTTCTTATTCCGTCGTCTTCTGGGCACACGGTCTGCCTCTGTTTTTATTCTTCTACGGCAGCCCAAGCGCTGAGCCTTCCACTAATTAGATCAGGAATTATGGTATGGATTAGGTGATGGAGGGGCATGCCAGTTCTTCTGACCATGGTAGCTATTTCAAGTCACCATTTCAAAGTTATGTGCTTAATGCCTCCCTCCACCCCTCCCTTCTTTGCTTTGCATTATAACACAGCTGCAGGAAGAGTGACAAACACTGTTAATCTCTTGTTTGCTGGCAGTCCATTACAAAGGGGTAAAGCAGGATTTTTCTCCAGCGCTATAAACACTCAAAATTCAGCATTGTCCATTACCTCTTAAACACAGCTGATAACAAGCATCATTAATTAAACTGTGGGAGTAAGTGGGGTTACATAAATTGAAATTAATAATCGGGTGCAAACAGAAATAGAATGCATGTTTCTGAATTATTTCCACAGAAACCCCCAAATGTAGCCACGTAGATTAAGGTTTGGCTCCTGTTTCTTGCTTGTGATGTCTCCACCAATCCTAGGGATAGGTTTAGTCATGGAGTGCTCTTTTAATTTGTTTGCCACATTCTCACATTTTCCCAGAAAAAATGATCAAGTAGGCATTTAATTACTTTAAGAAAATAAATCACTTCCCGTAGCTATTGTGTTCCTGCCAAGTCTATTGCACATAAGCTGCAAAGAATGTGAAATATTTCACCACTTGTATTTTAAATACCCACTGTCGAGTCAATTTCAGGCAGACAATGGCAGGAAGTGTTGAGTCTAGTTTGTTGTGAATGAGCGGGAGGACACCAGGGCCAAGGGGAGGTGAACTACACGGAGTTAAACCAGTAGTTAACCCCAGGGTACATCCAAATGATCACCAGCCACTTGATCTCCATCCTTAGCAAAGTCCCATACATATGTGATATCGGTCGGTGTGGATGCATAGTGGTCAACACTTCCATCTCATGGCTAGAAGGTTCAGTGTTTCCTGCCATCAGAAACATGTAGATGTAGCTTTAGGCTGAATCCCAATTCACCCCCTGGCCGCTCCCCCTTACCCCTACCCATCTGTTTTGTGCGTACACGTGAAGGGGTAGTATTGTCCCAATTCTCGATTAGACGGAGGGGAAGGGCTAAGGCGTAGGGCTGAATAACTCTCGAAACGGAGATATTTCAGAACTACACTACGAACGAAGGGGTAGGAGAAATTTCCCAGAATTCTGTTCGAATCATTGGCAAAAATGGAGGTAAACATAGCAAAAAAGTGCAGCAGTGTGATGAAGAAACATACAAATTAATGTATTTTCTTCATAAACAACTTAATCATTTGATCGACCGTTTAATGCCGTTTCAATGTTATAGATTGCATTTCTGCTGTTTATAGTTGATAGCCGCAAAAAGATGACCAAAGCCCATGGAACAGAGACGGTTACAGCTGCTGACGACATTAGTGAATGCTGTCAGAAACAAAGTTGCCACATCTGTTTATAGCGGCATCGATGACTGGTGATGATGTAACAGATCACGAAGGGTTGTTCCATTTCATAGGAGAATGTTTCAACCCCTAACCCTTGCAGCTCCGTTTCAAGGGGTAGTGTCAAGTGCAAGGGCCAAGGGGTAGGGGTAAGGGGGAGGGGCCAAGGGGTGAATTGGGACTGGGCCTAATTCTCCGGTCGGTACTGAATATGAAGATCTGAAATTGGTTATCAGTCGCTCACAGCTCCTAATGTGCTAATGTGAATGCTAATGTTAGGTGTGGTGTGTATTAGAATGGGTAAAATGCAGAATGAATGACAACAAATTATCCTTTGGGAATTTGAATGTTTGTTAACGTGTTCTTTTATTGGAAGCTCCAGGGATGAGTCTGGATTCGGCCCGGTCTCAAAGTTAACAAAATGTATTCAGATCACAAACAAGATGAATACTCAGCGCTGAGGACTCAAAAAACAATGAGCCCCGAATATCAGATGAATTGTACTTTTATTTCCCTATGGGCGGGCTCACCTGTACAAATGGGTTGGTCTTTCACTTAGCGTTTTCTAACTGGATCAAGCAGAGGTGTGGCCTCAACTAAGTAAACTTACGCCAACAATAAGTTTACTTCTTATCACCTATGTTTGAGAATACTATGTGTGTTAATGTGTGTGTGTTTAGATGTGTATCTAAAGGAAGAACAGACGATAATTAACTCCTTTGCATACAGATGTTTCCTATCTTAACTAGCTTAACATACTGACCAACTATTTAAACTAGAACAGGGTAAAACATAAATGTGGTCACAAAGAATTCATCACTAACATTATTGAAATAAAACAAACTAAACAAATGAATCCTATGTTAAAACATTAACTACTTACTAATAAAACAATTCATCCTAATACTTCAATATCTGAATTAAAATAATATGTCATGTTAGTTTACCTTTATTCTTTATATTGCGACTTGGACACCATGATGCATGAATAGTTGCAAACAGCTCATATTCTGTGTACGTGGTGAGTAGTTTGGTGGTGAAACGTGTATTTAACTGCACAACAGAGACAGTAAGAACAGAGTCACCTGTAATTCAGTATCCAATGATAGATGGATGGAGTCTTGTTTTCCTCCATAAAGGATAACGGCAGCAGCAGTGATGAGCAAATGCAAGTGTCTCTATCATTATTTCCAAAACTCTACGTCTTACAGCGGATTAAGACCCAACCGAGGAGTTTCTAAAACACTGTCAGAAATGTTTTCAAAACTCTGACTTTTATGAATCCTAAAATGCTGAAGCAGTATGGACACTTTGAACAACCTACAGCTGCAGTGATTAATTGATTAGTGGTCAACCATTAAATGAATTAATAATTATTTTAATAGATGATCAAAATCCTTCTTAAATGTTAATATTTATAGTGTCTTTCCTCCTCTGTGAGAGTAAAACTGAATGTCAGCGGGTTGTGAATCAGCAAAATATTTTAGGATGAAAATGTGGGCGATGGGAAACACTTTTTCATTTTGTGACATTTTATAAACCAAGCAACTAATCAGTTTATTGAGAAAACTAAGAATAAGGAAATAAATAGGAGAAATAATTGTAAGTTACAGCTTTAAAACAAAAAACTAGAACTAGAACTAAGACTTTAAAATCAATCAGTTAGATCAGGGGTCTGCATCCTATGGCTCCTGGGCCAAATGTGGCTCTTTAGTCTCTCTCTATGGCTCCCCTTCTCAAAAAACATGAGCATTTTTAAATGAAGTGAATGAACCATTACTTTTTAATACTAATGTAGGCCTAAATCAAGTCTAACGTTGTCCATCTGCAAAAATGTGCAGACTAGACACAGAATCAAAGAATTTTTTGACAGCAAATATACCAAAATGTATGTCACACTACAATATTTTCTTGCCAAATTTAATACAAGATAATCAGTTTGCGTTTGTTAGTAGTTTGGCTGTTTAAAAGTCAGCTCATATACATGAAAGTTGATCTTTTTATCTATTACACAATGCAATTTTGTTTGGAAATAGTGTACATCATTAAAAAAAAACTGTACAAATCTTGAATGTTTTCATTATTGTAGTTGTATAATTTCATAAATGCACCAGACACTGCATTACTGTAGTGGAAATACAAAGTTAAATAGTTAAATAGCAAACTAATCACAAATAGGCCCCTCATGGAAAAATGCAGATGCTTAAATATTTTTTTTTATGGCTCTGGTCACATGTTTCTTCTTTTTCAAGTCAAAAATGGCTCTTTAGATTGTAAAGCTTGCAGATCCCTGAGTTAGATGAATAAGGGGAAACATAGCAGTCTCCTTCTCATTAGCTGTAATTTAATAACAAATGCACGTTGACAGCTTTTTTAGACATATTTCTATAAGCATTCTTGTGTTTTTCCTCCTCAAATCAATTTTGCTCACCTTTTTATGGTTTCCCATTGAGGAGAGTTCTGCTCAACTCCTGATATGTTTTTGGTATCACTTTTTTCCAGGTAAATTAAGTGAAGTCCTACATCAGCTGTGGAACAAACTGAGGTGGATCCATGAAGTGGAAAAGCACCGTAACGTCACATGGGACCAGTATTACCCAGAGACCTCAGGTAATTAGTAATTATTGCATTAGTCATCAGTGATCTGAATCCCACTAATCTACCATGTCTGTGGTTTGTAAAGTAAAAACTAGATTTTATGTTATCAACCCTTGACTTATCTGTGATTTCTGCTGTTTGCTGAATCATAGAGGCTGCACTGACTGTTAGAAATGAAAGTTTACAAGTATTTTGGGTGCACATTTGGGAGACTTATGCTGAAACACAATCAGTATTTATTTACAGAAAAATTCAACTACTTGTGTAATAAGTGAAATCTTGAAAGGTGAATGGATGCACAATAATGAACTTTAATTTTTTTTTTTTTTTTTTTTTTTTTACTTTAAATTATACATTTACATTTATGTACTTAGACATAAGCGACCACACAGATACAATACAAAAAAAAAAATTAAACAACAAACCTACAGACCTATTAAACACAAAAAAGAGAGAAAAAAAAACCACAACAGTAAAAAACAACAAAATAAATAATATTATCAACTCCTCTTTACAATGCTCAGGGCTGACTGAGAATTAATATAATATATACTAACAACAAATTTCTCCATCAAGAGGACATAGGAGACAGCAGTACATTGAATGAACATGTTTCTATCGTTAAACAGACTCAGCAGCTACCTCTAAGTGGTATTAAATGGAATAATACGATTTATAACAGGAATTTCAGCCAGAGCTGGGGCAGAATGTCAGTACATTTTAGTTAAACAGACTTTAGTGAACCCATACATTTATGTTTTTGTGTTTTCAGCATGAAACAGATGGTAACTTGTTCAATTTCCAAATAGCCTCCCAAATATTGCTCAAAAGTAAAGTGTTTCACACCCACTGAAAAACACATGCATCACAACAGATAGACAGACGTTAGATGCAAAACAATCATTGCTAGCCATTATGTCATATCTCGTTACGTCATCACAGCGATTGAACTTCCTGTGTGTAATCACTGAGAATATTCATCAGTGTGAATCTGTGAACGTCGGAGCCATGAGATAAATGAAGACTAGCATGTTGTGCAAAGAGTGTTGACATTACATGAAACAGCAGAGGGGCCTCGGAGGACTTCAGACCCAGCCGCCTGTAGCGCTGTCGTCAGGGAAAATCAAGTTAAGACATGCCCATCTACATGAGACAGTAGGGGACATGGAGCTCCAAATGCTCTATAATTGAATTAACTCTATATAAGGCTGAGTTTCTATTAGTAGACGTGAATATCATAGACTCTGTTCATCCACTTCGGTGTGAATTTAGAAGCCAAACCTCTGCAGCGACTCCCATCAGTGATGCTGACGCTGCAGGTAACTGAGATCACTTTCACTTGTATAAATAACAGGCACACTGGGAAGTAATTTCACCTTTGGGAAAACCGCGATCCACCCCGATGAAGACTGATAATCAAAATCTGACAGAGATCTCCAAGATTCCCAGAAGGCGACACCATATCCCCCTTTGCGCCAAATTCAGCGATGGGTTGGGCAAACATCTGCCAAAAGCCACAGTTGAAATCCTTATGGTTGGGAGTTAATTGGCAGACGCAGGCCTGGGCTTGACAGGAGCATGGATACATAACAGCCAGTGGGTGGGCAGGGGGGTTTGGGGGTTTGAGGTTTAGCCTTCTGTGTACGGTCCACATGGGCGTCCTGGAGAGGGGAGATGTCACAGAACTTCCTGTAAATAGTCTGTCTCATTAATGGCAGTGACCTCAGCGCTGTGGTCATCAGACAATGACTAATCGAAAAGACTTTAAAGACCCACATTAGTCTTGTCAAGACATAATAAAATACAGAACTCGAATGGATTTCCCAGTAGATTGTGTTAAAGATGTTGCCCATTGGTTTTTTTGGACTATTTTGGAGCCTGATGATTGTCTTTACCCCGTCTCCATCTTAGCTTTTTTGAATCCAGAAGTGACCATATTCGGACTAAATAGAAGAGTTAGGTTAGTGTAATGAATGATGGGCGAGGTAATGCTAACAATAAATTTCAAAAAATGTTATAAACTAAATCATTTGACGGTGTTGGTAGTGCAACTTATTACCCACAACTACAGGTGAACCGTGATAAAAATATTGTATTTAATAAATAGAAGCTCAGAAAAAAACCCAGGAGAGGGACATCTAAGCCTTCTGTTTGCCTTAAAATCTTGATTAATGCAAAAATAATTTAGAAAAGGGCCACTAGAACACTCATTGGAGCATCCACACATAGAGAATTAGAACATGACTCCTCGAAAAAATTACCTGATTTAGTATTTCTGGTAGGTTCAATAGCATTCAATTGGAGCCACAGTTTACTGAAACCAGCATCTAGTGGCTCGCAGTGGTATTACACTTTCTGCATTTTTTTTTTTTTTTTTTTTTTTTTTGTTCAGTATACTAGCTCATTCACCTTCAAAACAAAATAACATATTCTAAGGTTTTGGAGTCACAAGGTTCCAATTTGCCTATCTCCACCTTAGCTTTTTGGCACCACAAGTGACCATATTTGGACAAAGTAGCAGAGCTGGGTAAATGTAAAGAATGATGGGTGAGCTAACACTGACTTAGTGACATGATAGACCAGTAAATTTAATCAAATGTTTACAAGAAAATCATTTTACAGTCTAGTTAGTTCACCTGATTACTGACTAATACAGTTGAGTTGTGGAGATGTTTTATTCAATAAATAGAAGCTCAGAAAATACGACTACTGACAAACAAAACCAGACACAACAGATGTCGAAACTGTCTATTCAGTTAAAAATCTTATTAGCGGTGCAATAATTTACAAAAGGACCAACAGAACACTAATTAGAAAATCCAAATAAGAGAATGAAACCAGAACAACTCCAAAAAAAGGTCCTCATTTAGTATTTTTGAGAGAAGTCAATTAGAGCCACATTTGTTGGAGCTAGCATCTAGTGGCCATCAGAGGTATTACAGTTCACTAACCCTTAAAAAAAAAAAACAAATAACATCCTCTGCACAATGAAACTTTAGGAAACTCTGACAAGGCTTCAGGTTTCCACATCATATGTCTACAAATTGACTACCAGATCACGACTGGATCCACAAGTTGATGTCATAAATCCACTGTTAAATCCCCCTTAGATTGCGATATTTGTTCTATTAAGTGGAACATGTTGGTTTTCAAGTGTCAACAGGCATCGTTCTACACAGTAAAAGTCAACGACGACGATGAGTGAACATTAAAACCTACTCGTCTTTGAGTGCAGCTCAGACTTTCCGTGAAGGTTTTTGTTTTGTCATTTTGTAATTTCAGGTGGTAATCTGACATAACAAGAGTGAACCGAGGCCTCTGGTGAGTTTGGCAGGTTTGCTGAAGCCTCAGTAGTAAAGAACCACAGTTTTTTTTCCTCCCCTCAGGTCCTTCCCACATTGGAGAACCTTGATTCATTAAGACAGCAGGTCTCTTGTGGTAAATCTCAAGGGTCTTCCAGCCGTACAAGTGACTGGGATAACACACAAAAAACACTCAAAGAGAGGGAAGAAAGCCTCCCTGTACTTCGCTGAAGCACACGAGCGCGGCTGACATCATTTGCATTTTTTGTTTTTTACGTTGTTTCACATTCATTCGCGGCAAAACAAATGAGTCCTCCGTCAACAAATTGCCATAAGCGCTCCACCCCCGCCAGCCATGGGAATTTCCATTAAAGGCGTTTGAGTCAGAATCAGCGTACAAATAAATGACGCGCTCCTGGGAAATCACGGCAACAAGCAGATACATGTTAAAACTCAGGAGAGGCTTCTCATTTGAGCTGAAGAGGGCTTCCCAAAATCCAGATGTGCTCGAAGCGCAGCCGGGGCTCAGGCCTCCTCGCCAGTAATGAAGCAATTAGACAGACAATTATGAACACCTGTGACGCTGATTGGCACCATGCGGCTCCGGCTCCTTCCGCGCCGCTAAAGACGCCCGAATGTTGCTAAAGTTAACCTCTAACAGGGCCTGTAATGACGACGAGGGCCAAAACACACCACACTGATGCACACATACACACTCACAGGAGGTTCGCATTAGCAGAGCGGCTCATCCCACACAGCCGGTTGCGTCATGTATTATTAAAACCAGCCCTTGTATAAACACAACTCCAATAAATTGGGGTCTCAATTTTTCTGATTCATTAAGGTTAATGCAGTTTTAATTAGTGCTTGATTTGAAGCCTATTAGACGCAATTTATAAGTCCTTTTCGGGGACCTGCGAAATGACGTTGCGTGGGATTAATACGATAAAAGGCACAAGTTGGAATTGTAGTCCCTCCTGGGTTAATGCACAGACTCAGGGATTCCTCTCTTTTCACTGTAACGGCTTGTTTATTTGCACAACTGCTTTCAGGCACATTAAAACAATCTAATGAATAGAGAGCTTTGGCTTCAGGGATTGCATCACCCATTGGATGAACAAATGAAATGGTGGTTATGGCCTGATTAAAAGGATGCTCAGGAAATAGGTTGAAACAGCTGAGGGCTCTATAATTGTAAACCATATAATAGGGCTTGAGAGAGCGTTTTACCTATCGGAGCAACTTCACAGCCCGGTCCTGATGATCCCGCCGGTTTGTTCCGCATCCAAATCCAAGCGACGGTCAAGAATAGAGGTAGTGTTCACTTCAAGTGCTGTGAATTTGAGGTGAATGAACACAAACAACCTAATGAACTGGTAAATAGGATTTGGAAAGAGGCAATTTTGCTCTGTTGTTAAGGAAAAGGAATAATTGTGTGTAAATAAATACTTCCCTAATACATGGCTCTTCTCAGTATACTCAAATAATAGTCATATTCATATTAAAGGTATTAAGGTTTATTTGTTTTTGTTTGGGCACCACGTTTTACTACTGTAGGTAATAAAATATAGATAAAATACTATTTGGACTATACTTGCTGATGTTTCCAGTGAATATGCCCAAAAAAGCAATCAACATAAACTTTTCAGTGCCTTTTTTTATCTTTACAGAGAAGAAAAATATATGATAGGATATGTATATCTGTCACTATATGACTACCTCAGCCATAAATTCTCTAAATACACAAATATACAGTTAAAACATATGTGGAAACACAGCAAAATTAGGTTTCATGTACAGTTTGCACATGATCTACATGTATGTTTTTATTTCACCTGTGTATACACTGTATATTAACAAAAAATCTTCCTCGTATAGAAAAATGCCTTCTATCAAATCTCCTCTATACGTGGGATCGCATTATAGTTTTATCTCTCGTCCTACATAATGAGACGACGTCCCACATTTCCATTTTGTCATGAATACCTGATACTAAACAGGTTTACATCCACACGTGTCACAGATTTTAACCGAATTTAGAGAAAATCTGCAGTCGATCAGCAGTAGGTGGATATTTTCCGCAAACAGCTTCACATTTTAACTGTTTATTTGAGTAAAAAAGCAGCGGCGGGGGCTGAAAACAATAATTTATCGTTACCAGGCTCTGGATTTTTTCATTTTCCAGAACATCTGGAAATGCACCTTATCATTTAAGACCATAGGAACAGTGAAACTTTAGCTTCTACTTTCACTTATGTACTGTGGGGTGGAGGTGCTGTTAGGAAAAAACATTAGAGGCTTAGTGTGGCAGAGAAATTTAGATTTTACCTGATAATTCCACCATTTTCATTTACCTTAAAGGTTCAGAGCAGCTGTTAATATTGCTTACTGTGCTTATTTGTTCATTTTGGTCAAAATCAGTATAGTTTTAATCCTTTTAAACTTTATTATATTTCTTTTCAGCAGCAGAAGAAGAAAATTGCGGATCTTAGAGCTGGAATTGACTTTTTATTGATACAGACACAGTATTTAAATTTACCTCTCATGTTGTTGGGACCTGGTCATAATATCTCTTTCATATTAAGCAAATTAACAATTAAATGTGTCGATTATGTGCATAAATGGACATAAAGACTCAGTGTAGTTACATATTATACAAGTGTACTTATTTATTACATCTTCTGCTCTTTATTGTGCTTATTACTATTGCATATTATATCTGCTGCTGTTTTGTTCCATTATGCACCTCCTCATTCTCCATCACTGTTACTGTATCTGCACTATCACCACTCTATTTATATATTTTATATTCTATTATAGTTGATCTTTTATACCACTTTATTTATTCTCATTCTATTTTTACCTCTTTTTTGAATCACAACGGTTAGAGAGAAACAGTATCTCAGTTTGCTCTCATGAGGTTTTTTGTTCTTAAATAAATCCCAAACACCAATCTACATCTTCAGTTCCTGCACCTCAAAGCTTGAATTCACAACACGCTCTTGAACGCAGCACGCACCACTGTTCTGTTTCACCGTGGTTGGGAAAGCATCTCTGTCAGCTCTCACACAACGCACAACATCAAAACGGCGCAGGACAAACAGTGGATATCCCCGTGGCTTCTCTCCGACTGATAGCGAGCAGGGCTTTTGAAACGCTATCAGTGCAGTAGAGATGGCTGAAAATTACAGGAAGAGGGTGCAGAGCTGAACTGCTGACAGCAGGAGTCACAATACATTAGCAGATCCTCCAAGTGGCTGCTCTTTCTGCATGACATGCCCACTGCACTGAGCTCAATTGTTAACACACATTGTTTGACATTATCACAGCTAGGTTTTTTTTTTCTTCCCCCTTTTTTTTTTGCTCTGTAGGCAGGAAAATTGTGCTCCAGCGAGGTTATGAGACAGGTGGAACTTGCGCTTTTGGCTCGCAGGTTGTGGTGGAGAGCTCTCAGTTTTACATGTTTGTAAATTGCCACCAGAAGCGAATAAAATGGTCCCATCTGTAAACCCCAGCTCGGCGGGCCCACTTCAGAGACCTGAGATCAATTTTGGTGCATTTATTCTCTGAAAGAGGCGCACAATGGGAGTTCGCTGAAGATCAGTTTTCAATTGGATAATTGGGTTGTGAAACGAGGGGATGTAGAGGGCATTGCTTTCACACATTCTTTATGGCTTCATATCTCTGTAACATGAACCGTGTACAGCCTCAGTCCCAACACCTCCACATGGGTTTTTTCTCCTCTAGATCAAATTCAATTTGCAACTACATGGTGGGTATCTCCTATAGTGCTTTATTGCAGCTCCTCTTAATGAGATATTTAGACATATAATCGAATTGAGTCAAATTATGGCTGTGTTTTCTTTTAATTTTACAGTAATTTGCATGAAACGTCACTTTTGGGGTGAAACAAAACAAGACGGTTGAGGTTTTTTTGTAACATTCAAGCATCTGTCTATCTATCTATCTATCTATCTATCTATATCTATCATCTATCTATCTATATCTATCTATCTATCTATCTATCTATCTATCTATCTATCTATCTATCTAGTCACGGAAAAAATTATTAGACCACCCCTTGTTTTCTTCAATTTCTTGTTCATTTTAATGCCTGGCACAACTAAAGGTTCATTTGTTTAGACAAATATAATGATCACAACAAAAATAGCTCATAAGAGTTTAATTTAACAGTCATTTTCCATGTTTTCTTGATAAAAAACAAAATCACTTCAGTTCTTACATCAATATCTATGTCATTGTACTGACAAAAACAGTGCTTTTAGGCAGTCCTTGTTTTCTTTTCTGTCTGTTTTAGTCACACGATACACACAGGAGTTAGTACTGGATTGCATAACCGTTGTTTTTGATGACTTTTGATTATCTAATAATTTTTTCCACGACTGTATCTAGTGTTAATTTCTGATTTAAATCCATTGTTTTCTGGCTCAATGCTTGATTCAATAATATTCGTGCACATTTACAATTAATATAATACAAGAAGTAAACAGTTTGCATTTTCGTTTTTTGTTGAGCAAAAAACATCTCCAGGGGAATAATCTCAAAGTTGTGATCTTTTTTTTTTTTTTTTCTGAAATCAAAACCTTGATTAATTATATATTGGATGTTTTGTCCAGTCATAATTAGTGCTTTACCCCTCTAAGAGTCTGGTTTCGACCAGCTCTATATGTAATGAGTCATCAGATAACTTTTGTTATGATTTGGGGATATGTTAATAAAATTTTATTGATTGATTGATTACAATTGATGTTAAAGTATATAATAAATGCAAGTTTTTTTTTTAATTAGAATAGAGCATAAAGCAGGTTTCCTTAGACTGATGGAGGTTCTGTCCTGCTGTTCTCCTCTCCTTTAACCCCATGCAGCCACTAGATGGGGTATGATAACCACACAGAGGGTCTCCCAGTGGGACGCCTCCAGAGCTCCTCTGTTCCCGGTGCCTAGGCTTCCTCTTCTTCTTCTTCTTCTGCTGCTGCTGCTGCTGTTGCTGCTGCTGCTGAGACTCATGGGAAAGGTGAGGAGAGGAAATTGTCTGCCAAGTTTATCTCTGATTCCTATCGGGCCCTCATTTGTTTTCCCTCCAATTCAAATAATTCTCAAACTAGTTTAATGTTTCAGCAGTAAAGCATTTATTACGGTGTGAGTTTCCATCAGCTGTAAAAAAAAAAAAAAAAAAGAAAAAAAAAAAAGAAAGTCACTGCTTGCTGATGCAGTTTGATTGAGACGACGCTGCTCAGTTTACAGCAGCTGCAGATTTTAATCCATAACAATAAATAATTTGGATTTTACTTTTAATTCACAAACTGATTCCAAGCAATTTTATTCTTATCATTGTCTCAGAATTCCGTTTTTATGCAACATAATTAATATTGCATTGAACGTGACCTCTTTGTTTGTTTCATACCACTATTAAAATTTTCATTGGGGGGTTGACTGTAACTTCACCCAACCATTTGTGTTGAATTTTTAAAGCACAGGAGCACACTGTAGCTTATAAAACACACAACCTGCCGAAGAAAAAAAAGAAAAAGCAAGAAAGAATGCCGGAGTCCAGTTTAACTCTAATTTATGGATTCTCAGATATTCAATATGCACGTGTAATTTAATTTGCAGCCATAGGGTCGAAGTACACAGCTTCTCTGGACATTGTGCTTCACTTTAAATGACTCTAAAGCTCTGAAAAAGTGCGACTAAAACACGGTGCGATGCTGCAAAATTACATGAAAACATCTTGACGTGAAAACAGGTCATTTAACTAAACGAAGACAACATTTAGTGCTTATTTTTCTATTCTCTGACTCCACTACCATGCTTGAAACAGCTGCAGTTGCTGAGATCGTACTTGTGTCTTGCATCTCATTCCCAAACAAGGGCTGGGGGTCTCCCAGAGGCTCCCATAGACCCCGTAAACAAGGACTTATTATTATTATTTTGCTCATTAAAGTTTTAACCTGTATATAAGTCAACGCTGATCTGAGTTTGTCCTGTTATCTCCTACAACAGCAACAACAAAACACACTCCTTACTTGACATATTCAACAAATAAAACAGTAATTATTAAAAGAAACGGCTGCTATTAACAGGGATTGAAACACTAATTTTTGCATTCGATTTCTATAATTTGCAAAAAGGAACTGGATCGACTGTGACCGAAAAATGCAAACTGTGGATGTATGAAAAACAGTATTTGGCGGGCTTTTGTGGAGTGTTTATGAATGATTGGAATCAGTGGAAATTCATAACACGGGCTGCACTTTCACCTGCGCTCCTTGAAACGGTCAAGCAAATATTTTGAGGTAAAAAACGACCTCTGGTAATTGCGTTTCAGCCCTGCTGTCTATTTTCGAGAAGCCTCTTCGCATGAGTGTGTGTGTGAGGGGATCTGTGAAGAATACAACAGTAACATGATTCACTTCAGAACAAACTCAAACACATTATTCTTGGCATTTGCTAACTTTTCACATGCAAAAAAGTGCAAAGGAAATCTAATTTAATATGATTTTATACATATTTTATGCTACATATCTGCTCCCGTGGAGATAATTGTTCATATTCCCTCAGTTTTACAGAGACGTTATTGAAATGTGAAAGTATTCGCAGTGGAGCTCACAGTAATAACTCTGTGGTAGTTATATTCTAATGATCTGGGTAAAAGGAATGTATTGTCCCTTATCTGCATTAATGCTTTAAATGGTTCACAGAGAGTTCATTCACATCAATGGCCAAAATAGATTTATTTTACTTGGGGCACCTATGTCAACAGTAGTTACAGGAATTACTCTGGATGCGATCCCATTATAGGATGTCAAATATTTTGATGCCATCGGTAAATGGCAGAATGGTGTGGAGGACAACAACTAGATGGCAATTCTGCAATTTCAGGATCAGAATAAAAAATATACAGCCTGTCTGCTCACCTTTGCAATCTCAGGGCTCACCCCGGCCGGCAATGTAATACTGAACAATGAATTTTAAATAAAGTCAAACATTTGCTTCATGCTCCTCCGCAGTTTAAACAAGACATTTCTGATGGAGACGTGTGGATTTATTGTAAGTAAGAGATATAAGAGATAACTTAATCCCCAATTGGATTGTAAACCCCACCTCCACTTCACATAGCTCCACCCCATCGCGCCGTTTTCTTGACCTTTTGTCTCATTTCTCCGCGGGTAATGAATGCTTTCGGACTATTTCAGACGATAGATCTTGCACATAGTCCAGAGCATTGGAATGTCATATCAGAAAATCACCCAATCAGCATGCTGGTGTTGAGAGCAAACAGAGAGCGAGGCCGCGGCGTTCAGAACAGTGGTGGACTGGGTCGTCTGGATGTCAATATAATAGACTGGCTTATGATGTGTAAATAACACAGCACTTAATGGTCCTCTCCCACTCTGTCAGAGCATCTGAATCACATGGAGGGCAGCATCTTCGCCTCCGCCGGGTCTCCACGGCCACTATTCATCCAGCTCCACTCTTTCATCCAAACTGCTCTGAGATATTTTTAACAAAACACCCCATGTGAGTTTAATAATGTGACCTGACTTCTGCAGCTCTTCATTTCTTTTAATGGATGAACAAATATACAATGAGTCACAAAGTTTACATTTTTATGTTTTATGTAGTAAAAGAGTACATTTCAACACACACCTCCTTTACCTTTAACCAACTCTTTACCTCTCTGTATTTTACTCCTAATAATTAAATGCATTCATAATTAATCAAAAAACACAATATTAGCTCAAAAACTGACTTCAGAGAATATTTTTGACTCTTTTAAGCAAAGACAACTGTCTGTTTTTGCACAATTAGACCAAAATCACCTTATTTTTTTCAATAAACACACAGCCTTCACTTTTTTTTACTGTAACACTCACATCAACCTTTAAAAATTGTTAAAATATCAGTAAATTCAGCTGCACGTTCACGTTTAACATACTTTTAAGTCTTCATATCAGTATAAAAATCTAAGACACTTAATTTGAGAAACAACCAACTTTATTTTATAAAAGAAAAATATAACAGTTTTATCCATTTACAAAATAAAATATCAATTGTTAGAGCTTTATTTTCTTTGTCATTTGTGGTGAAACATGTTAGTTTTATAAACCAGACCATTACGCGACGTTATTGGACGTTAAAGACGTATTTTCCTATTTTTTGGACACTATGATTCATTGCAATTAACCACAAAATAAACAGCAGCTGAATCGGTGGTGAATATAATATGTGTTTGCGGCTCAAAAACGACTTTTATTATTCACTTCTTGGTTGACTTTGTTGTTTTATATATTTAAATAAAAATTCCTTCACTTTTTAATGTAAACATTAAAAAAGCAGCATTTACTAAACATCATAATTAATTCTGCCAGATGAATGAATACATGCAGGGCAGCAGACATATTTATAAAATATTTACAAAACTAATATGCCCCAGAGACATAATGTGACACATGGGGTGTTATTTTTGTGCATTAATAATTACAATACACACTTTTTGATGTTGGGTCTCCTTACAATGGAGGAAAACACCATGGCATTTATTACAATAGCCTTGAAATTACAAGACTAAGTCAATGACACACTCTCACTGTGTATCTGCTTTATTTGTTTATAAATTTGAACAATTTTGACATTAATACAATGCAGCGTTTTCTCTGGTGATTTCACACTCTGTGCCATGCAAATGAGGCGGGATCTGTGTAGTTAAAAGTTGGAGGGAAGCATCTGCTGCCGACCTGTTTACGAATGAAAAACTAAAAGCAGCGCTGGGTGAATTATACACAGTGACGGGAAAGTGTAACAGAAGAAATATTCAGGAATAAAGGATGTGCAGACAGGCTGGAATGGGAATGAATGCAGAAAAAGGGGGCTTTTTTTAAAAAACTATTTTTTCATTTTTATTGTTATTGCACTTTTAACTTCAGAATTTTAAAGTGTTAATGCAAGTGTTATTCACTAAACTGTATATAAACATGTATAACCATGAATATTATTGAGAAGAAAATCACTTTAAAGCTCAACATGTAAGTAGAAACAACACTAACAGAGCTAATGCGAGGCCAGAGTATGGAAACTCTGCTACTCATATTGTAGGAAAACAAACTAGTAATTTATAATAAACCCCACAAAATGTTAATTTTGTTTTCAGATACATTCCTCTTTTTATTCCTTTTTAGACACATCAGTATCACCTTTGACCAGATACAATGATTATATACTGTATCCCACTTATGCTTTATCAAAAATAAATCACATAGTTAGTAAAATTGTTTTATTACAACATTATGTGCAACAATGTAAATGAGATAATAATGATAATAATAATGATAATAAATATAATGATAAGAGCTACTTCTTTCTTTCAAATAATGCAGTGGACACAAGTGCATCAAAAAGTATAAAATGCTTTAAAACAAAGGATAAAATATTGCTTTAAAACAATGTATTTGATTAAAATATGAATAAATTCTCTCACTGGTTTCCATTGAAAGTGACTATTAACGTCCATGTTGCTAACGTTAGCATCATTACATCTACAGGCTGCATTTCCTGTAGTAAAATAAACCCAGCATGTGTTTTTTCACCCAGTTTATCATCCCTTTAACACACTTCACCTGTTTGCTTTAGTTACAGTGTTAGCATTTGGAAGATGCATCTACCTGAATGGAAAGACTGTGTTAACTGTGGTGTGTTCAGGGACACTGGACCTCATTGGACTGGTCATGTGATTAGGCTAAAGGCTGCAGGTCTAAAATGTGTTTAATCTGACATTAAATTGACTGAAAACAGTGTTACACTACCAAAAATGAACACCAATGATCATTTTCATGCTTGAATACGAGCATTTTAAATATCTTAAGTACAAAAATGACATATTATGTGTTATTTTATTCTACACAGAAAATTACAAATGACAAGCAGTCAAAAAAAGAAATAATAAAAAAAAAAAAGGATTTAATATACTGAATTAAATAATTTTGTCTTTATATGTTTATCTTTTTCTTCCACCAAACCAAAACATTTGTATAGTGTTCGCTTGAAATGAATGTAAAAACCAGCTGTGTGTGCTTTTCTGATGCTGTATTAGTGTTCGGCTAAACCTTTAACATGAGTAAATACATGTTTTAATTCTGTTGTGTGAGATGTAGAAACACTTGGATAATAACTTCCACAATGACAAGTCATTCACACCTGCTGATGACAAACATCAGGCGTCATTACCGTCCCGTCCATTATAGACCTGCTGTATACGTGATACCCTGTACTGCCAGTAATAAATAGATGTGACCTCAGTGAACGTATCACTCATGAAGCGTCTTTGATTTGGCCACTATTTCCGTCGGGCTCAGGAGACAGCAGCGGTTCCCACATACGCTGACCTTGAAGTCTCTTTAGAGTTCTTTCCAAACCCGCTGCTCAAGGTCGCATCCAATCTGTCTGTTGTTTTTCTACATTAGCAAACCTCGAACCCCCGTTGAAAACTAACACCTGAGTGTGAGGGCTGCACGCAGAGGTGGCGTGGGAGTGCAGGTTGAGGTGGGTCAGATAGGGTGATCAAAAACAAAGCATGAAGGATAAAAAATATAATTTTACCTCCCCCATAATCCCGGGCTTCCAAGAATGACCTTTGATCTGGCAGCATGTGTGGTATGCTGAGCCGTCTGCTCGTGCTGCATGCCGCTCTGATCCTGGGAAGCAATCACCGAGCGCGCCGCTATCAGAAAGGCTGCTGGGGAAACACTCTAAGCCCGAGTCTGGAGGTGAGCGCCGAGCAAAAAAGCAAATGTGCAGGGATGGAAAAAATAACCAAGTGCAGCCAACCACATAGAAAGCCTGATGGGCCAGAGTGCTGCATGATAAAGGTAAAGTGGATCCTGTATCTACAACACAGCCTGAGGCCAGCTGTGATTCAACACCAAACAAAAATGAAACGATCTTAACCGGCGGAATATTGGCCACAAGAGCCGCTTTTATTTCCTGCTGCTTCCAATTAAAAATAAGACCTAATTAATACTAACTGTTAAAGCTGGATGGTTAAACTGTAAACTGAGCTGCTAATGTTTATTTCTGCAAAAAATCTTTCTTATATTATGGACACCTGGATATATTTCCGTAAACTTTCACATGTTTTCGAAGGTGTCAGGTCCAACCAGTGGATGTGTAATCACTGCTGCGCTCTCAGGCCCTGGGCATGGCAAATTCCCTGCATGTGCGTTTATTTGATTGTTTAAGAGTGATTTCCGGAAACCAAGTTTTGGACGGGCCAGGAGCTGCCTTGTAACAATTATGGGGTTAAATGGCAGTTGGCCACACAGGAGGGCATTTGCCTGCTGGCAGCCCCTTCCTGCTCGGAGGGGTCAGGGGTCACAGACTTTTCAGGAAAAGTCCATTTCTCAAGCGCCCTGAAACAGGTGGAGGCCTGGACAGCGCTGTTTACTTAAACAGCATGAGGGGAACGAGGACAGATTAAACCCAACGTAGACGCTTGGTGAGAACAACCGGTCCACTATCGACGCTTTAGATGTGTCACAGTCTTTTCTCTGGTAAAAGTGGTGTTTTAAGTGATTTTTAGTTATTTTAGAAAGAATCAAGACTTAAGCTGTTTTAAGTGTAATGTATTTGTAGTGAAGGGTGTTAGTTTGATAAATCAAGCAGTACCATGGGCTTTATGGACATTTTTTATTTATTTTATTGCTCCATTGATGGAGTTTCCCATTACAGGAAGCCTTTCTCTATTTCTGCACAGAAGGTATGTTTGTGTTTTATCGTATTTGATTGAAAATGAGGGATGCACTGAAAGATGTAATTGTGAAAATGCCAAATACACGTCCTTGTATCGGTGTAAAATGGGCTCCATGGTAATAAACCCTAAAATATGAGAATGAAACCTGTGTTTTTAAAAGGAGCACCGACAGATCAATCAATGGGAAAGGGTTAATGCTCTGAATTAAAAGAAAAAAGGGCAAAAGGTAGCTGGGCCGAACTCGACCCCTCAGTGCTCTCAGTATTTGGATTGGTTAAATCGCTGGGACCTGGAGCTGAACCCATCAGGAAGGGCTTAAGTGTTTAGGATTAGGGATCTAAAAGGCATTTGGAGGCCCTGACTCAAACCCGCAGGACCGGGGCGGAGGCAAGCCCTGGTGTTTGGCCTGCGCCGTAATCAAACAGGGGGAGCTAGGACCTGAGCACACCTGCAGGAGGGGCCCACAGCAAAGGAAAGGGCCCGCAGAGAGGCGAGGTGAGGCGGGCGAGGCTGCGGCGTTTTCCTGCACAGGCTGCAGAGTGACAACAGCTGGGGTGGTATACGGTGGTGTGGCCCAAGGGCAAGGTCAGCCCGACGGACCGGGGGGAACAGCAGGAGGATTGTTTTCACTCCACTAGTGAAAACAGCAACCGTGGAGACACTGAATGTGCCAGCTGTGGTGTGTGTGGATTTCTAGCCCACAGCCTGACCCCATATTAACACTACGAAGGGAAGCCGGATCGCTAATGACCAGTGGCCTCTGGCCTCACCTGAGCTCCTCCCCCAGAGCTGCCATACCTCCGGAAACGCTGTGAGTGGATGTAAGGACGATTAACATCAGGCCTCAATTAATCAACCATGTACATGCACATCAGGCTTTATAACTGTGTGTTTTAGTGCAGTTTTACCTGCGTTCAAGTGTATTTTGATTATTCCTCATCACGCGTACTGGATATTACCATTTATCTGCACTGGGTTGACCATTATATTTTCTCCAGAGCTTACATGATACAGATTTTAATTATTTTAAGTGAAAATTTAAATCTGTTTGTTGAATTTCAGAGTTACACAAACTTTAAGCCCCTGTCAAATCAATCAGATTTGTAAGAAAATACAAAACAATAATATTTCAGTGATGTTTACTCACTTTTGTTTAGATTTTGTTCAGAAAGTAAGTAAATTTTATAAGAGATGATCAGAGTGGTGACCACAGACAGAAAGAGTAATTAGAGACAGAATTAGAGATTATTATAGAATATCATTATCATATATAGAATATAAATAAAATAAGGATACAGTAACTGTCTAAATGTCCAGGTTGATAATCAGTCAACCCGTAACTTGTGTTAAAAAATTCCAGTGCATCTCCTATAAATAAACTGTTTCCTCTTTTAAAACGGTAGTAAAATGTGATTTAATTTGGACTATATTGCTGGGATGGATTGGTGTGTGGTTGCAGCACACAGAGTCAGAACCTGAATCCATCCATGAAAGCGTCAGAAATCACACATGTCCCGGGGCCTAATTGGTCTGGACAGTTAACATCAAAGAAACCGGGCTTTATATGTAATCTGCTCGCTCTCTGCTGCATTCTCATGCCGGCGCTTTTTTATATGTTCAAACGTTGTAATGAAGGTCATTCTCCATCAATTCACTTTGATCTAAAATGACAATTTTTTTTTAAAATAAAATTTTCCCCATTGCTTTTCGCCTGTTACTCTGTCATCTCACACATTCCCTTCCTCTGCTTTCCTTATTTCTTTTTCTTTTTTTTAAAATTTTAGTCTTATTTTTCCTCTCTGTGTGAAAACAACTGCTTATATAAGTCAAATGAGACTATTTGAAGAAAGAGATGCTTGTGAAGCTCATAATGCGGCCTCTGACATGCCAGGACACCTGCAGCAGGTATGTAATTAAACTGTGTGAAACTGCAGATTAGTGTCTTTTATGGATAGTGCAGAGTCAATTATGTGTAAAGTATAAAAACATTTTTCTTGGTAATAAAACTCACCTCTGTGGAAAATTCCCTCATAGCAGACTAAAGATTATCATTTAGCCTCTTAAATTGAGGGGAGGCTTGTTGACTTTGTTTATTGCCAGTTGAAATCAGTCAGCTTTAATAGCATCTTGGAATTCCCTTATATATATATATATATATATATATTATATATATATATATAGATATATATATATATATACACATAAAAAATAGAAATTCGCCCTGAGATAAAAGTTGGCATGCTCAGGCGTCTTCTTCTTCCTCTTCTCTTCTTCTTCTTCTTCTTCTTCTTCTTCTTCTTCTTCTGTGCTGCAGCTGTGTGTTTCTATCAGTGTGTATAATGAGAAATCAACTGTCTGCAGATCAGCTGCTGAAATGCTGTAACGAGCCATGAGCGCTAATACTGGAGGATCAAGTTGCACTGGATGAGGCGGCTTTATCCAGTTATTAGGGTAATGTAATGGAGTCTCCTAATCCAAACCCACCAAACCCTTCCACCGTAGGTGGCACAATAGTGAGGCAAACACGTTATTCCGGCACAAAGCTGACCTTCCCCCGCTAATGTAGCAGGACACTGAGGCTCGCGGCCTGTTCAAACAAGTCCTTCACAGTATCTCCCATAAATGATTTTCTCCCTCTTCTTTCTCTCCCCCCTTCTTTTTTTTTTTTTCCCTGCTAACTCTCACCCTCCACAAACGCTCTGCTGGCAAGGCATATTCTACGCTCCTTAATGCCAAATTAAACCCCAACTCTTTTATTTAAATGAGAAAAGGCAAAAGAGAGTGCTGACAATCTTGATTAGGCCAAAGAGAAGGAGGGGAATGAAGAAGAGCACAAAATTAAACGGTATTAAAAAATATAGAACATTACATTAATGCCGTCCGGCACAATTGGTGCTAATTGGCAGATAATCCAGCAGCTGTGGGCTTCCTAATGCCGGGCTGAGAACAGGAACAAGCCGGGCCTCTTGTCCTCTCCCACCACAGAGTCCTAAAAGCCACGGGATGGGGTCAGAGCGCGGTGGAGGAGGAGGGATTAGCGCTGGCATTGTTGGCTCTTTCCATTGGAACATGACCTTGACGAGAGTTTGGTTCAACCCCCCCCCCATTCCCTCCTCCTCCCCCTCCCTCCCTCCTCCAGTTCTTCCCAATATTCCGGCAACATAAACTTTAATAGGAGCATAATGGGCAGTTGGAGAGCGCCAAGAGAAACACATGAAACACAGAGACATCCCAAACAAAACCTGACATTCCAACACCTTTCAATTCCAATAGTTCCCACTCTATTTACGTAACCCTGCGCTGCAAATAGCCCCTCGAATTAGAATCATGTATGGATTTAACAGGAAAAAACCATCACCGTCATATGTTTTGGGAAACCACGGATTCACGTATGAAGGATTTTGCTTTTCTGGAGGCAGGTGGCGTGGATGGGGGATGAATAAAATTCAGGTGTTTGCCACCAGAGAGCGGAATTTTCATCCTAATTCCTGGATTTTTTTTTTTAGATTTAAATAACAAAAATGCTTGAGTTAGGTTTAGGAGAAGATCCCAGTTTGGGTTTAAATATTATGAAATATATGATGAATCGTCTTTTATCACATCTTTGCAGGACTTTTAAGTTTTAAACCATGTTCTGGTCTTATGTGCTAAATAATTTATGTTAAATGATTAAAATACTGTTTAAAAATGCAAATATGAAATGGAACAGTGGTCCAAAAATATTAATATTAAATGTATTTGGGATGTGAGATATAATACTTATTTCAGAAAACCATGTAGAGATAGATAGATAGATAGATAGATAGATAGATAGATAGATAGATAGATAGATAGATAGATAGATAGATAGATAGATAGATAGATAGATAGATAGATAGATAGATAGATAGATAGATAGATAGATAGATAGATAGATAGATAGATTTTTAAAAATTCTAAAATTTATAATAAATGCAAAAATTCTAATTCGGGCCATCAAACTGCGCTCTCCTGGTGGTAAGAATTGGTGTGTCGAATTTGAAAAGAATTATTAGGAGAGTGAATGGTCAACAAACTAATGATGTAAACCTAACTAAAGTAGTTTCGGTTAACATAAATTAAAAAAAAAACTCTATCAAAATTAATAAAATTACAAACTATTATATAACTAAATAACAGAAAACAAATTTTTGGATGCTGCTCATGGTGTTTATTGAGGGAATGAGTTAAATTCACATTTAGTGAGTCCTGATCCTAAAGATGAACCAGTGATGTAAAATAAATGAAACTAAAGATGCAAATGATCTAATAACGTAAAGAAAGTTAAAGTACGAACTAAAGACATAAACTAAATTAAATAAAGGTGCATATGAACTAATTACATTAAGTAAATGAAACTAAAATGTGTATTACTTGTAGTACTACTGAATGTACTGCATGTGTGTACTACTAAATATTTTGACGTAACATATATGTATTACATTGAAATTCATACATCTGTTCATGTGGAACATTCAAGAGTGGTACTTATTTATTATTTATTACTTTGTGACATCATCAGTGACATCATCAATTAGTCTCTTTGTGACATCATCAGTGAGATTGATTACTTTGTGACATCAGTCACCGTATGACATCAGTGTCATCATCGATTACTGTGTGACATCACTGACTGTGACATCACTGACTGTGACATCACTGACTGTGTGACATCACTGACAGGGGCTATAAGTAGGACCCAGGTCCAGCTACTGTTTGAGCCTCTGTGAACGGGGCACATGTTGATCTATGGGGGACATGTACTCTGTCGCAGCTGGTTGGTAGGGAGACAGGTTTTGCCCCATGGTTGCCAACATGTCGACTGTTTGTAGATTCAGTTTATAGGAGTTTTTTTTTTTTTTTTTAATCACATAAACTAAATGAAACTAAAGACATGTTCAATGTAATAATCTAATCTAATCATAATGCAAAGGATGTAACTTAGCCAATAATCCGATCCTTCAATAGATAATTACTGTATTAATTAATATGTATATATATTTAGCTCTACCTAAAGCAGTCAATAGCTTCTTATATCTGAAACAACCATCAGAGCCTAAAGACTGGACATTATCAGGATTCTTTGGCGTACTGGATGGCTGTTGTGACATTTATGATGAGTATAACTAAATAACAGAAAACAAATATTTGATGCTGTTTATCGAGGGAATTAGTTGAATTCACATTTAGTGAGTCCTGACCCTAAAGAGGATCCAGTTCTCATCTTTTGCTTTTCAGGACGTAGGTGGTTTGGAAAATTCAGGAATTTGCCATTACAGTAGAATTTTAATCTGAAGTCCCAGATTTTTTTAAGTTTAGTAATCAAAGTGGTTGAGTATGGTTTAGGAAAAGATCTCAGCATGGTTGAATATTATTAATACATTGTGAATTATTTTTAAAATTTCATCTTTGTCGCAGTCCTGGTCTATTCACTAAATAAATAAATAAAGTTAAAACATTAGTGAAAAATGCTAATATTAAATATAACAGTTGCCAAAAATTTGTAATATTATATGTATTTAGGGATGTAAGATATAATACATATGTGTGACTGCAGAAAAAAAAAAATTGTTTAATATTCTGCTGTATTTCATAGTGATAATTTTGTTAAATTGGTGCTTTGGTGGTTCGTACACTTGGATGCAGGCAGGAAAATGTACATGAAGGCAACACAAGCAAACATTTAAGAGTGTGAACAAGACAAATAACTGAACAGGAATGTTTATGTGAAAGTTAAAAATAAAAGAAGAAAAAATAATCACATATGACGAAGAACAGAGTAGTTTTTTGAAGTACAGAAACAGTTAATGTATCATCATGCATACATTCCCGTGATGTAAAATGACGTATATTTTTCATCGCTTTACATATCTGTGGTTTGTAGAAACCGTCAGGCAACATTTTATTCTGCTGAATGCATGACTGGATTTGAAGGGAAAACCTAATTATGCATGCACATAATTGCCATCAAAGTTTTTTCCGAAAAAGCTGGAATGAACACAGACTATTCTGGATGCCGTTATATTCAAGCAATAATTTTAATAACCCTTTGTGCTCAGAAACAGCTGCTCTGTGCGCAACAATAATGTTAAAGTGTGCCAAAGCAGGAGTGGCGATCCAGAGAGCTGTGGGAAAGCCGGTAAATGTTATGTGTTTTGAAAATAGTTCTGATAATCTTTATCCTAATCCCTTAATTGGGAGTCAATGTGGTCTCCGGTGGACGTACAAAGCGGCCGGCGGGAAGGAACCCGGGACAGAAAGAAGCTCTTAAAGGGGACCATCTACACCTGGACGCTCAGCGGGCTTTTCACTTCTCTGAGGAGGCTTTCAAACAAGTCCTTGGCTGTGAAAGTTCCCATGTTAAAAGCACTACCTATTAAGGTACATCCGAAAGAGATGTATTTCCGCACAGTGTTTGAAGATTTCCCATTTGCATGAAAAAAGGCCTCGGCAAAACTGTAACTTGTGAACTGATCAAAAGCCAGAGGCCGTTCTCGAGTTGAATGGCTTTCCCCCTTTGACACGAAAGAGGCTCTCTTGAGGCGCCTACGCGGCGGTGGCCTTGGAAGGTTAGGAAAATGTAGCCTCTCAGACCATACGGGACTATTCTCTGGAGTCTGGACAACACTTGAGTCTGCAGCGATAGAAAAGAGCCGGTCTGCTGCTGTGGATCAGTACTTCAACGGCCTCACTAACATTCCATAAGAGGGCTTTTACTAATTTCTATGGACGCCCTTTCATGTCGAGGAGAGTGTGTGTGCCTGCGCATGAGTGTGTCCTATTTGTGCTCGATTCTCTACATGCTGAGGTTTTGTTGTTTTTAACCTGCTAATATTATTTTGCTTTAAATGAAATTAGAGAAACAGAACAACAAATATCCAGTTTTAATTTAGAAAATGCTAAACTAGATTTTTTTGGCTGATTTCACTGGAAATATCTGACAGTTAGATCTCTTGGTAAGAGATTTGTAACATAAGAAAAGTAGGACCAAGCAAAGGAAAATAATGTCCTAATAGGTGTCAGGAGGGTCACACACACATGTTGTATTTGCGTGTGTTCTGGGGACGTACATTGACTTACATTCATTTCCTGGAGACTGGCTGTGGTTAGGGAGAGAATTATATTCATAAGCAACTCAAACACAACTACAAATATGAGATAATGTCTATGTTTTACATTTGAACATAATTGTTTTTAACTAATTTTATACATTTGTGGTAAAAATGTTGAGCTTGAATGTGAATGTAATTATTTATGCATAACAGATTTTGTTCTGCTTATATCAACTAGTTTTAACTTATGTATTAATAAACTTTTTATGTCATGTTTAAGCAGCGATAGGACTTTGAATGCAGAAAATGTCTGCAAAGGTGTGACTTAAAAATGACACAATGGATTTAATCATATCTGGATGTGAATTTCACAAATTCCTGGGTTTTTGTAAATCCATTATGAATCCAGACCAGCTCCTGGCAAGAAATTATGCCTCTGTGCCGCAAAATGAAGATTATATTTTCAGCAATAATAAAATGTGGATGGTGTTTACAACAAAATATAAGTGGATTTGTGATTGAGTTTTCAAGGAATGTAATTTCTGAGAAAGGGGTGTTAACTATGACATGCCTTAACCTGAACTTAACCCAAACCTGACCTTAAAACAACTTTTAACCCTCCAATCTAATTATTTATATTAGGAGACTTCTGAAATTTGTCCCCATAAAGGAGCTGAATCCAATGTAAATAGATTTCCGTCCCCGTAATATAAGAAATGCATGCACACACTCAGTTCTGCCTAAATGTATATTGTCACAATCCTCTCCTCCAAACATCTTCAAAGTGCAGAGAGGAGCGATAAGAGGCCGGGGCATTTGTTATTCTTTCCAGGTCCGTTGAGTGTGTTTTGACTAGATGCTTTGCTTGCAGAGCGGCTGGGAGAGCGGCTTCACACCAGCCCGCCACGTCCGCCACGTACTGAACTCGCCGCTCACTCCGATGCTGACTGATGAGTGGGACGAGCTCAGCAACTGTCAGGCCGATCCAGCCACGACCATCAGCCCCCCCCACCCCCCTCCCCAATTGCCCGTCACACCCCACTCCCAGCTCCGTCTCCCGCTCTGTGACTCAGCTGGTTTCACTTAAAGAACACGGAGAGAGAGGGGCGGGGGGTCACGGGGTCACACCATGACCTCATCAAATTAGCCCCAACCGAGTGAGGTGTTTAGCACGAGTTAAAACAAGTAATCTGAAGGGCATTAAATGCAAATGCAACGACCATATGCCCACTTCAAACGCCGACGGCTCCCATCCAGCCGTGCCCCCCTCCCTCACCCTCACAGCGGAACCATTCACATGTCTCGCGGAATGGGGGGCTGTTAAGATGACAATGGGTTTCTGTCAGGGCCGACCAGGTGCAAAGCATTTCAACCACTGCCCCAAATCTGTCCGATAACCGTTAAAAGAACCGAAATCTGCAACTGGATTACCCTTCACCTTGAGGATAGATATCGTTTACATACAGTGTATCCTGACGATAATTTAACGTATGTTACTGTGATATTTCTGTTTTCTGCATCTTCATACTTTGACGCCACACGTTTGTACTTTTCTGATTTGTTTCATGCCCTTCCTGTCCTGTGAAAACCACCTATCTCCAAATATGCTGATGTTGAAGGAATGATGTCTAAAACCCGCTTGAATTTGCTGGAAAAAACATTGTTGCAAAACCGAAAACAGGCCTGTTTGTTTCTCATAGAACAGCGACGCTACAAATATATGTTGATCCTGTAGAATATGCCTGCAACAGCACTTATGGCTAAATATATGTTGTTTTTGATAACATTTGAGTAAGAAATTCTGTCAATAGGCTTTAAATGGTGAAAAATATCTGATATGAACATTATAACAACTGGTAGAGGTGATAAATGGCTGCAGAAAATATTTAAAGCATCTAATCTTTCTAAATAAAGGTTCAGAGTTCATACTGAAAATAAAAATAAACATACTTTTTTACTCTTGTAATTTCTGGTAAATCTACGTATCTATTCTTAGATCAAGTAAATTTATACTTTAACTCGTTTAACCTCTACTGTTGTTTTTGTTTTTATTCTATTTATATATTTACACTTTTTTCTTTTAAACTGTTTTGCACTACGCACCACAGAGAGTTTACTCTTTAATTTGTTGCACATGTGTATAATGACAATAAAGGCATTCTATTCTATTCTATTCTATTCTATTCTATTCTATTCTATTCTATTCTATTCTATTCTGTTCTAATAATGCTGTTTGCAGAATACTTCCAAAAAAGTAAATAAATCCAGAATTATACCTGGATTAAACTATCAATAATTTATAAAGTACATTATCGATGGCCAAAAAACAAAACCTCCTATCTGCAAATTTTTAGATTTTGAGTTTTCACATTAAATGGTGAGAACAAGGATGACTCCACATTTTCAGTCTATCTGCAAGATAATCCCGCCCTTTCTATGACATGAAGGTCACCTGACAAAAACCTCCTAGACCATACTAAAATAAAACTAAACGTTTTTTTTTGTTTCCTGAAAAAAGTGATTTTTTTCAGATAGGAGGTTTTGTATCCTGGGGATCGTTATGTTAAACATGTACAGCCGCAAAATGAATCAAAAACATCATATATAATAAAATAATGAATGCAAATAAAAATATGTGCTAATACTAGATTTTTAATGCAAAATCTAAATGTATTGTTTTGTATTCGCTGAAGTAACAGATCTGGTTTTACGTTCATCGCTATCTCTTTTCTTCCTGACCTTAAACTTGGAATATGGTAATAAAGGTCGAGATGCTTAGAACAGTTATCCAGCAGTTTGGGGCGGAGAGAGAGTTAAAAAAAAAAAAAAAAAGAGAGAGAGAAAAGGGTAATACTTGAGCTGTGCTTCATAAACGCTCCACCATGTGCCCCTGTTAGTGGGAGCGAGGGCCCGGTCAGGCTGTGAAGATTATGGGCGAAGACTGATTTTGCCCCCTCAGGCGGTGGCCGGGCTGGGAACATGTGGCAGCTCATATGTGCTAATAAGCACCTGTGGAGAAGGAGGAGGGGGGAGTCGGAGTAGAAAAACCCCCGCCGGGCTCTGCAGCCATGCCACCTGCACAGACCTCCACTGTGCCTCTGACTCACCGAGGCTGGGAAACATAACTACAAGTCATAAACAGAGCCGGGACGGGAGCAAATGAGCCAATTTAAGTGTTAATCTGGGTTATATGGGAGAAATCTTAGTGGTGGGGTTGTTTAAGGAGCGGCTTTTACTCATATTTTACCAGTCGTAGAATAAATATCACATCCAACTACTAACACCGCACTGAAAACACTCTCCAGGATGAAGCTCTGTGTTCAAATCCTTTATGTGTAAAAAGTTAAAGCATTCACTGCTCAGTAAAACAGTCTCTGATGATGTTTTTGGATTCCTTTTACTGCTGTATGTGTTTAAGGTTGAGCTACTTTAAGAACCAAGTATTTCGATCAAAAACAGGCCTGTTGTGTACTCTGTAACGATGCATTTTATAGAAAATCCAAGAGGGTTTTTAAAGAGTTTATTGAGCTTAAGAGGGAGGAGAATCGTAACCTAACCCTTAAAGGATCAATTAGTCCTGTGTGAGTTTCACTGGACAGGGAAGGGATGAAAAAGTGTCATCTGGAAAGTAAAGCTGTCAAACAAATTTAGTGGAGTAAAAGTACAAAGCTGAAGAAAATGGAAATACTCCAGTTTTTGTAATACATGTATGTTTAAAGCTTCACTATGTAATATTGATGAAGTTTGTGCTAAAAAAAAAAAAAAAGAAAAGAAAAATAAATAAATAAATGTCTGAAAATATCACTAAAAGTTTTTATATTTTTTGGAAAAGGTAGAAAAATTAGTGTATCAATAAAAGGTAAACACAAATAAATATAATGGAAATAGATTTAGTGAATAATTTTGTGACTGAATCTTGGGACCAATAAGGAGAGTGCAATAATCACTTGACTACCTTATTGGACGGAAAAATTCAGTGAAAACCCACCATATATAAACAGCTCTAGAAATAAATGTTAAACACTTTGACGAACTGATATCTACTGTATATTTTTCAGACTATTTTGTCAGTAACAAATGTCTTTCAGCTCCTGAAACAATAGCTCAGGTTGACTCCCTAATGGTATGAATACTACTAATAAATGGTTAAATTTCTAGGTATAATGATGCTAATGATCTCTTAATATTCACATATAAGTAGAGCATTGAAACATGCATAAATGTGCATTTTCTTTTGTTGATTTTGTGGAAATTTGATTAAAATTTGTGTCATATTTGAATAAAACACCACATTCGGTTACAGTTGGACAGAGTCATTTGTTGTCTCCATTTCTAAGCCAATGCTAGCTAGTGATTTACAATGTAGCTGCTGTAGAGGAGCACAAGGAAGAATTTGGAATGTATATAAATCTGTGTATCATTTCATATTCAACTGAGAATCCACAAATGGAAAACGAAAGAAAAATGACTGTTATTTCATTATTCATGTACAAATCAAAAATCAAAAAACAAGTTTTTCATTCTTTCGATTGTACGCACAAATTAAAAATTGGAAATAAGCAAATGGACCAAATGTGGGGTTTCATGTGGACATTTTTGATATCTGATTTGGTATGATCCGGAAGTTACTGACCTCTTCATGTATTCCGTGAAGTGTCTTCTACTTAGATCGGCTACCATGGACCCACTGTATCAGACAAAACAACAATACCGGGAAGATCCTGCCGATTTTTTTCAGTTGTCATGTCATCCTCCTTGAGAGTAACACGTTTGCTGCCTCTGAATAACACGAAATTTTCCATTATCGCAGAATGCATTAAGCAGAATACTAGCAAACCCATGATTGTCCAGCTCAACACATGAAGAAGTCAGTAACTTCCAGGTCATACCAAATTGGATATCAAAAATGTCAACATGAAACCCCACATTTGGTCCATTTGCTTATTTCTTTTTTTTTTTCTTTTTTTTGATTTATACATGAATAACGAAATAAGTCATTTTTTCATTTTCCGATTGTGGATTCTCAATTGAATATGAAAAGAATGAATGATACATGGATTTATATGAACTCAGAATTCCTTTGTTTATTTAAAGTATGTTACAATCCATTCATGCATTGGATTTATTTTGTTTTTTTATTTTGCCTTTTCATGAACGGACACTCATGCAGCTACTCATACTGTTCTTAAACTCGCTTCACTCAGTAGTCGTTCATTTTCTGATCGTCCCTAAAGGTTCAAACACATTTACGAGTCCAGAGCTTTTGCAGGACTCCTAAGTCCGATCGTATATTTCATTACTTTGATGTTATTCTGAGTTTGACAACCCTACACTTGTCATATAAGCTGACATTTTGTTTAACACAGCTGGAAACACAGGGTCATTCATCACGTCGATACAGGTCATTTATACAGTTCTCTGCATCTACAACTGGCTTAGTCATGTCCACTGTACTACGAAAATTCACATACAAATACGGAAATGTTCTTGCATGAGGCCTGATGTTACATATAAATAAAATGTATATGTGACTTCCATCTGTAGCTAATTTGCAGGGCTGGTCCGTAGCATCTTAAGAAGTGATTAATGCATGTTAGATTTCTTCACATATGTTACACATTGCACATTTAAGTACAGTACATGAGTAAATACGCAACTATTCTACCTCTGACTTTTACTTTATGCTGTATACTACCGCTATGTAAGCTAACAAGTTCTACTTATTGCGAACACTTATGCCCTGCTGCAGGAAATGCATGACTTCCTGTGCAGCAGAGCTTCATAAAACCCCACACAGGGTAACACGTATGCTCCGACTTGCCGAACTGATTGAATCAACTCAAGTGTCACTGATTGATTTAAATATTTGCAGCGTTTCTGACACAAAAACACGGCCTAATGACATCTGCTGTGATACGACTGTAGCTCCTACTGTACACAGATGGTATTTACAAAACTCTCAATGACCAAAATAACACTTCTCAAATGTGTCGTGAGTAGCACATTCAGAGCCACCGAGACTCGTATAAAAGTCCTACTTGTTCTGAGGCGATGGCGAGTGTGTGCGTGCTGTGCAGATTTTCAGCCTTCATCTCATTGAAAACGGCGCACAGCTGCTGACGAGGAATGCGAGAGCAAAAAGAAGACATTGTGGGAGAGCGCTCTCCTGTCAATCAAACAGGTCTTATTAAATTTGTTTAAGCTGTGAAAGCATTTTGAAGAAAAGAAACAATGTTCCTCATGTGTTCTTCATGACCACCAATTTTCCTCGACAAAGTTTCCAATCAGACAAATTTTTCTTCAAATCAAGGTGGAAAGCGCGTTAGATTTATTTTTATCCGCAGAAAAAAAAAAAAAGGAGAGTGTAGTACATCACTAACCGAACTCCCAATCCTCAGGAATACTTTGTTTTTCCAAGCTTGAGGACTGATAAATAGACATCAGCGAGCAGGAAAGGCTTTGTACAAGTCATACCTAACAATGAGTACAAATGAGTTTTTCACATGCTCTGTCTCTTGTCAGTAATGCATCTCAGCAGCACATGTTTATATGTGTGAGAAATGGGCAAATACCTAAACGTCGACTTAAAGAATCAGGCGGCGGCGTCTCCACTTTATGAATCTCGCTCGCTTGTTCTCCCATGAGCACTCAGTAAACCACATTAAAACCTGTCACTGTTTAGAAAATATGCCACTCTGTAATCTTCAGAAATCTGCCCTGAGCCATGAGTGATGTACTTATGCATTTTTCAATGACCAAAAGTAGAAAGCTAATCAGCCTCTGGTGATTTATGGGATTTCATATTTTTCACATCTGGGTTGCATTTATAAAGGAATATTTAAGACACCACTTTAGCAGACTCTGCATACTTTATTGACAATCTGAGTGTATCACCACAAATATCCTCCTCTGTGTGATTCAGGAGGTAGATACCAGAAGTCAGGAGGGCTGAGGAGATAACGATGAGGCAACAATCACCCACGAAAAGATGGAACTAAGCTGAAATTAAGTCCAAACACACTGGTTATTACAAAACTGTTTTTTTTTTTTTTTTTTTCTGGTGATCCACTTCCTCCAAAAATCATAATTAGTCTAATCTGTGAATCATGACAAGTGAATTTTCTGAACAAATTAACATTTCTGACCATTTTTAACCCATAAAGACCCAAACATCCATCACCCACCAAAAGCATCTACTGATATAAACTATGTAATACCTGTTGATCCACTAATCCTATCAATACATGTAAATGACTAGTGTTAAATGCAGTTTGTCGTCTTTTCATGGTCATCAGATATGACCCATTTGGACGTTCATCTTCTACAACATTGATTCACCAGTAAAACCCATGGAGTTGGATCAATGACAGTGGATGGAAATGCTTGGTTTATGTTTAGTTAATGATATATTTGACTGAAAATGCTACTTTTTCTTCAGTTTTCTCTGTTTTTGATATAATAACTCTGAACTTTAATCTGAGCTTTCATGAACATCTACCGGATCAGTAAATTACATATAGGAAAATACCTGATTCATACTGATAAAATGCAAAATGCAGAAGATAATATTATAATAAATGGCGATAAATCACTTAAGAAAGGTTAAATATAGAGACAGTTAGGGAACTGACACCGAAGTAGCACTGGGTCTTTATGGGTTAAAGTACTTGTAAAGGTTATTGGTGCCCAAATTGGAAATTCTCCAACCAATGTCAACCACCATTTTGTTTGACACTGACCAATAATGCACCAAGTTTATTTATTTATTTATTTGTTTATTTGATGAAGACGATGCATATTAATGAACCCTCAGTACAAAAAAAAAAACATTACTTTGTGTAAATACGCCAGATTTAGCTGGGAGCTATTGTCCATCCATAGTCCTTAACATTTAAACAGACTAAACATATAAACAACTACAATACTATGTAAAAGTGTCATCTGAACTTTTTTTGTTACATGAGTTGAATTTTACAAGAACCATCAAAATGCTAACATTAAATGTGAATGGAAAGCCAAAAAATTCCAGAACATAATATTAGGATGATTTAAATATACTGTTTAGAACAAACAATCGAAGTAAATTAAAATAACATCAATACAAACATACTACGAGTATCTATCTATCTATCTATCTATCTATCTATCTATCTATCTATCTATCTATCTATCTATCTATCTATCTATCTATCTATCTATCTATCTATCTATCTATCTATCTATCTATCTATCTATAAAAATGATAGTTTTATTAAGGAGCTAAACCAGCATTAAGAGGTTATTAATGCTGTTCGACTGATGACATGAGGTGCTTCTCCTACTCAGACTGTAAATCATTCATTGGTTATTTAAGATGGAAGGTGTTACAGTTACAGAGAACCATCAAAATGCTACAGTTCACTACATTTTTGAAACTTAAAAACAGTATATTCTGTTTATGAGTGGAGTATTTTCCCTCCTACAAACTATTAAATTTCAGAGTCTTTTAAGTTAATTATAGCTACACTGTGTAACATGGATCTGATAAACATATATACAGACGATACTGTATAATTCATGTCAGACTATAATGTAAATTACAGAAGTGAAGTGCTTTGTGTATCCCCACTGTTGGGGATGTAAGCAATGAATCAAAGCTAAAGACTGTTACAAACTGATTGATTGATTGATTATTTTGAACATGTGAAAGTAGAGCAAAAAAGACAAGAAACAAAAGAGGGAAAAAACACAAATGACCATAATGAATGTAGGCCTATAAATATTTACAACCAAAAATACGAACATATAGTATATACATATACATTTGCACATATACATACATATTTATATACACTTAAAGTACGCTGTTGCCCATAAAGTTGGAATTATTTTGTTTTCAGACATGTTCCTCTTTTTATTTTTATTTATACACATCATTAATCACCTTTGACCAGGTGCAGTGATCACATACTAAATCCCAGTTACACTTTATCCATCAAGAATAAATCACACTGTCATAATCATTTCATGAGAAGAGGTAAAAATATATTTTTTTCAACTTTATGGGCATCAGTGCATTTGCCTGAAAAGGAGTGGAAAGTAGTACAACCTGTTTACTTTCATCCCCATTCCAGTCATATATTCTATAGTATGAATGTGTTCAGCTGCTTCCTGTACATACGTATAACACTTACAGCACATTATAAAGTTGTTTTAGTCAATAAATCAACAATATTACCCTAGTATTAACCCTTTTCTGTTTAATAATGATCCAACATGTGCTATTATCTGTATTATATATGTTACTATTACTGTTGTCATTATTACCATCATTTACATCCATACTTTAAATTATTTACAGATTATTCATATCCTTTGTGGAGGAAAATGTGGATCAGTCAGGACTTGGAAAGGAGGCCAATTTAAGATGACACTTCTCCAGAGTCTGAGGTTAGTGTTTAATCTACATAAACGTACTTGTCACAGTGAGCGATGTGTCATTTCAGGCTGAATTCCTATTGGTTGTAATATACAGTCGCGTAAAAAATTATTAGACCACCCCTTGTTTCCTTCAATTTCTTGTTCATTTTAATACCTGGTACAACGAAAAGTACATTTGTTTGGACAAATATAATGATAACAACAAAAATAGCTCATAGTAGTTTAATTTCAGAGCTGATATCTATCCATTTTCCATGTTTTCTTGATAATAACCAAAATCATTTCAGTTCTTACATCAATATATGTGGCATTGTACTGACAAAAACAGTGCTTTTAGACATTCCATGTTTTCTTTTCTGTCTGTTTCAGTCACATGATACACACAGGAGTTAATACTTGATTGCATAACCATTGTTTTTGATGACTTTTGATGGTCTAATATTTTTTTTCCACGACTGTACATGTTAGGTTTAGCAACTTCACATTGTGAGAGGGTTAAACTAACATATGAAACTCAATGATATCACTACATTATTTTATCTTTAATTTGGGCCAGAACTAAATCCCATAGTTTACAAAAGCTTAATGTCCTATCTACATTGATATATACATATATTTTTCTGACACCGTTTATAAGAAAATTCTGTCCATATGACCTTTGTTTTCTGAAATATTTGGGTTTAAGTTGTTGAAGTGTATTCTTTATGCTCTATGGATTTTCACACCCAAATGTGTCCATATTGACCTCGATCTACTGCAGGTCATTCACTGAAGTATGCACATGTATGACCTGTATTTAATGGTTCAGGTGCAGGTTATTACACAATGCAGTAATAGGCCTGTAATATTAACCCATAGAGACGCACACATCCACCAGTGATCAAAGTCATCTATTGAACTTAAATTTTTAATACCTGTTGATCCACTAATCCTATCATTACATGTAAATAATTGATGTAAAATGCAGTTTATCATCTTTTCACGGTCATCAGATGTGACCCATTTGGATGTTCAGAGGCTCCATAGTGAACGTGGAAACACCGTCATCTTCTACAACACTGATTCATCAGTAAAACCTATATAGTTGGATCAATGACAGTGGATGGACACACTTGGTTTTCCATTCAATTGTTGATATCTTTGCTGAAAAAGTCCCTTTTTCTTCATTTTTTTCTGTTTATAATATAATATCCTTTGAATTTAGTCTGAGTTTTCAAAAATATCTACATGATCAGTGAATTAAATATAGGAAAGTACATGATTTACACTGAAAAATGCAAAATACAGAGGATAATATTATAATAAATGGTGATAAATCACTTAAGAAAAGGTTAAATATAGAGACAAATTCATTTGGGAACTACCACAAAAGCAACACCGGGTCTGTATGGGTTAAATGTAGATCAGACGTAAAAGACACAACAAAATGGATGGAGACACTTGGTTTATGTTCAGTTAATGATATATTTGCTAAAAAAAGAAAGTCACTTTTTCTTGAATTTTCTCTGGTTCTGATATAATAGCCCTCAACTTTAATCTGAGCTTTTATGAACATCTACATGATCAATAAATTAGATGTAGGAAAATACTTGATTTTCACTGAAAAAATGCCAAATATAGAGGATAATATCATAATAAATGGTGATAAATGACTTAAGAAAGGTTAAAAAGAGAGAAAAATGCATTTGGGAACTGCCATAAATGTAGCACTGGGTCTTTATGGGTTAAGGTTTGACACAATCATTTTCAAATCTTTTTCTTATACTCATGGATAAACACATAGCAGTTGTAAAAAAAACTTTACTTTGAAAGGTGTTCACATAGAACAGGAGCTCCGAAATGAACAAAATAATGCACTATGTCAAATATACCTAAATAAAATGTTGTGCAGCCTTTTTGCGAATCATAATGCGATGTCTTGCACTAACTCAGGCTCTTCTGTCCAAATGACAGTTATTTATATTATATATTTAACATTAAAAGTGCATTTCAGGCTTTTATCCAGACTCCTTATTCACAATGATACTTCAAATAAACTTTAACATTTTCTGTTATTCTTAAACTTAGCTGAAACATCATTAATTTCTTTCAGTGTGATTTTTAATTGAACCCTCGTTGCGACCGAGCACTGGAGAGTGAAGTTGATATTAATTTCGTCTCCAGTTAAGGATTTTTGAGGGAATTAGTTTGCGTCAGCACTAGAGTTATCGAGCGCTTTACGAGATACGACGCATTCCAGTTGATGTTTCTCCGCTCGCAGACACATTTGTTTGAGTCAATTACAAATATACACACGTCATTAATAGGACGAACTCACATCATCAGGAAATTACACAGTTTAATCCTCAGTTTGGTCTTAATTATTAACACAACTTCCCTCCATGTGATTGAGAGGAAACTGCAAACTTTACCATTTATCTGTTACTTTATAGTCACTTCTCTCCTCCAAGTGGTGCTGACTTTGTCAAACTTAAATTATTCTTGCTGCTTGATATAAAACTGCGTCTGTAAAAGCTCCTGCGTTCTGCACCTGGGTGATACTGATGCAATTAACTGCATGAACGCATTTTACCTTTTAATAGACGCAATGAGAAAACATTACAATATTAATTTAGCATATGTTCAACACTGAAAACAGAGCGCTCATCAAACTGCTTTGCACTCATTAAACTTTACAAACGGAAACTTTGTTCTGCAAAATGGATTCTTTTTAGCGCGTGTGTTGAATGTGTTCAGCAAAATGGAAGAAAAAAAAAAATCTAAGAATAAAACAAATTGGTTTAACACATTTTCCTCTTGTCTCAAAACCTAAGGTGAAAAGTTGCGATTTTTTTTCTCCCCCCGTTCACAAATGGAGAAGTTTACTGCTAATAATAGTCCTATTCTCTGCAGAGGCTCCATTTAATAACATTTCTCCAAGTCTGTCATTAACTTCACAAAGGACAGGCCTCTTTGCTTGACATGTTACCGATGTACTTGTGTGAGAACGGTCGGTTTATTCTGCGGATTATATTTGCAGTCCCACACATCTCAAATCCTTCCCCTTAGACTCTGCAGGCTTTTGACCCTTTAAGGAGCACCACGTCTTTGATAGTGTGTTTTAGCAGGGCACCCCCCCCCCCCCCCCCAACCACCATCACCATCACCCCCCCCCTCCTCTCTGAACTTCCAATAAATAGCATCAAACGTACGGGATCCTGATCAGCGCTTTGAGCTGAAGGAAGCATTGCAGGAGCATGAGATCAACCCCTGGATTATTCTGCCCTGCGTTGAAAAGCAGGCCTCTCCAGCTCTTGGCCCGGATATAATACCCATTGGTCGCCACAAGAAACACTATTCGGATTAAGTGGTGCCCCTTTCACATGTGCAACAAGTGACAAAGGGGGAGATTGGGCAACTAACCTGCTGTTTAGATAAATAAAGGTACTCTATCAGCTTTAATAATTGCTAACCCCCTCTCCTCTCGGCCCTTTGTCCACTGACAAGTGCTGCTTGGCCTCCGTCTAATTGCTGACAGATTTGATTTTTCAGCGACAGCAGGAGCTCTGTTTGTGGCCTTTGCATCGAGTAATTACTCTCTCCTTCTCCACGCCGCCACCTATTCCGTCCTCTCATGTTCCTTCCCTTCCTTTTGCTACATTTACTACTCTCTCAAAGCCCTTTAATCGCTTCCCTCAATGCGAACACATTTCACCTACTTTAAAAGATGTTTTCAATAACTGATTCTAATTATCCACCAGTGGAGCAAAAGTCTCGGTCAGATCTTCATAAACAAAAGTGTCAAATGTAATGGGAAACATTCGGCCCACGGTTACACGGGAGTGAAAAAAATAATGGTAACACTTCATGGGATCTGATTTCTGCAGTAACTTAATTACTACTTAAAATATGGCTCTAAAAGTGGGTCGTATTATCTTGTCATGTCAGTACGAGACTTTTATTTAGATGTAAAAAAAAAAAAAAAGTTCTGGCGTTTAAGAATCAGAGCTGGGTTTAGACTTTATTCAAGTCTGAGCTTCAATTACTGGTGGTGTGAATGTTTAATATGATGTTTTATGTTTGGTTTAAGTGTGGATGTGTGCCTGAAATTTCTGTTTTACGTAAATTCTGCTGCTCCTGCTACTGTCTTACATAGAGATTTTTAAGAATGGTATTATATAAATCAATCAATTAATCAATCTTTATTTATATAGCACTTTTCATACAGTGAAGTGTAGTACGAAGTGCTTTATGTATAAAAATCAGTACACCCCCACCCCCCCACCACACACATACACACACACACACACACACACACACACACACACACCCCACCACCCATGTAACCAGTGTTGGTACGCATAAATAACAGGAAAACAAAAAGAAATAGATAAAGAAATAAAGAAATAGGCTGAGCACGGGGGGACCATGAAGCAAAAATAAATAAAGTGTGATTGACTGATTTATTAACTAATCTCAACAAGTCATTTTTCCTGGTTAAACAAAGGTTATTATTAATAATTGATAAAGTGCATATAAATATTATAGTTTATATTAAAAAAGGTTGATTATGCAAATCTGATTGTGTGTGAGGGGATTAAAAAAGTGTATGGTGAGTGGTTTACATGGATGTTTTGTATTATTGTAAAAATGCAAAAAAAAAAAAACATCAGGAAAATAAATATTCAAGTGGAGTACATATACCTGGTAACTCTACTTATGTACAATAATCAATCAATCAATCAATCAATCAATCAATCAATCAATCAATCAAAGTTTATTTATATAGCACTTTACAACAACACAAAGAAGACCAAAGTGCTTTACATCTAAAAACATGATCAAATTATAAGATAACAGTTTAATCAAATACTATAAAAGTGCATAAAACAATAAGACACAACACACAGTGATAAAAAAAGACCTTAGATGTAAGATAAGATAAGATAAGATAAGATAAGATAAGATAAGATAAGATATGCCTTTATTAGTCTCACAAAGGGAAATTCTAGGTTTACTACAGCAAAGTATAAAAGCACATAAGAGCAAAAGAAGTGCAAAATCAAGATTAACACAAATCAAGAAAGCTATATACACTATTTACAGCTGTGCACATGCTGATCATGCCACAGGTTTTTTGCAGAGTTCACTGTGCTGTTTATTGTACGGTTATTGCACAGAATTTTTGGAGCAGTTGTTGTTGTGGAGCCTGACCGCTGCAGGATGGAAGGACCTGCCATACCTCTCCTTCACACACTTTGGGTGTTTCATTCTGTCTCTGACGGAGCTCCTTAGTGCAGTGAGTGTGTGTTGGAGGGGGTGGGAGTCTTTGTCCATCATGGAGGACATCTTCATCTGTCAGCCTCCTCTCCCCCACCTCCTCCACCTGTTCCAGAGGACATCCCAGGACAGAGCTGGTCTTCTTTATCAGTTCGTCCAGCCTCTTCCTGTCAGCTGCTGTGATGCTGCTCCCCCAGCAGACCACACCATAGAAGAAGGCAGAGGCCACAACAGAGTCGTACAAGGCCTTCAGGAGTGCCCCCCTCCCCCTGCACCCCAGAGGACCTCAGCCCCCTGAGGAGACAGAGTCTGCTCTGACCTTTTTTGTACAGTGCAGTGGTTAAAACCCAAGAGTGTCTCAGTGCTAAGGGTTAAAAGCCAGTCTGAATGAAGTATTAATATGTATGAAGCTGTTATGGCAAGTATTGTTCACATTCAGAGTGGAGTTTTTCTTTTAACCACAGTGTGTTTTGTTCAATATAAAAACCTGTTTTAAATGATATTAATGCACAACACTTCACTAAATTTACTTATTTGCTTTCATCCACTGCTCAGTGTTTAGTGAAATGGATATAAGCTTCAAAACAGAAAATGAAAATAAATGTAAGGTCTAGTAGTGTGTCAAACTGACCCACTGCAGTCACAGGAAGAGGATTTCGTTGTAGATGTAAATATAGACAAGGATATAAGGAGTTGAAGGGGCTGTTGAAATAGTTTTTCATTCAGTTAAAGTTCATTTCATGCTTTAAAACACTGAGTTTCTTGTAAAACTCACATCCTCTGCACCAAAAGTCAGCCTCAACTTAAAATAATGTTTTTATTGACTCCAAGTGTGTCCAATTTTTGCCTTTGTGTTTTAGAAGCAGCAGAAAAAAAAGGGCTTGAATGATAATTAGGAAGTCGACTGTGAATGTGAACAATACTGGGAGTATCGGCGGCGTCTGCCTCTGCCTCTGCACGCTGGTTTCTGAACAAGTGTCTGCTTCGGCCTGGAGGCTGCACGGAACAAGCACCGCTACCCCATGGGAGAGCTAGAGGGCTCACTCCAAAAGCAGCGGAGCCCAAGAGAGCCTCCACAATCACCCTCACAACATTAAAAAGCTAATTATCCCAGGAACAAAAGTGCACTTTATTTTCACTTAACACAATTAGTCATAAACTGCGTTTCGGAGTTCTAAATCTACACAGGCTCCCATTCTCTGCCAATTATTCATAGTTTCATGTTCATATCACATTCAGAGTTTCAAAGCAAACATATTTTCAGTGCTGGTGTCTGTGTTAATCATCCCACCCACACATTTCATGGATTAGTCATTCACATTGCATGAAATATGAACTGGAGTGCAGCCCTGCCAACTATATACATACGTATTATCCAGAATATTTCTATTGGGGAGTTTGAAAGGGTTAGGTAGACACTATATATACACTGACACAGAGAATCAATGATTCGTAATCCACTCAACAAGCGGGTGAGATAATTATGCATTTCATAAATGATTAGCAAAATACAGGAATATTTAATCCCTCTTTGCATTGATGTTCTTTAAACAGCTCTTAGGTACAGCAGGGCACATGATGAGCATCAAATTGGCCTTTCTGCTGGAAAATAGCACATTTGCGGCAAAAGCCATGTCTGAATGTGACTTTTTTGCAGGAATTAGAATAAGATTTTTTAACATATTCATAATTGAAAATGGATCAGTATTTACTAGCAGATGGAGAAGCTTAAGAGTGTATGACAGCGTTCACAAATCAACACAAAGTGAAGGAATTCAGTGACAGATGTGCATCCATGTCATCTGGAATCAGCTCATTGTCATGTATCTAAGAAAGAGTATTACTGCTTTTATGTGTGTGTATTTAACGTGCAGTCTTTTCAGATGCAGCACTTGTTTAACATGATAAATGTTTCTTTTGCATGCAACAGTTCACATACAGAACACATTCCCTGCTGCCGATGCAAATACCAGGAACATGCCAATTCTTACAGAAATGCTAATCTGTGCAGACTCATTTAGAGCATGTTTTACATTCATTACTTTAAATGACTTTAAATCATTTCACTGCAAAATGCTGGTGAATTTTAAGAATCGGTCTTAAGCTTTGTTTTCTTAAAATTAAGAAGTGGTTTTATTGGGGGGAAAAAATCACCACTTCCAGCTGTATTTTTCCTTCTTGAACATCCGACAGTGTTGGAGTTGAACTGGGCTGAAGAAATCTGCACAAGCCAAGAGAGCGTAATGCGCACACCATCTGCTACAAAACCACCAATTTCATGTGGACATTTGTTGCCCTCAACATGGATTATACAAAGATATAAGAAGTCTGAAGTGGAAGAACCTCTGTCCTGCCAGTCCCAATTCAGTCAGAGCTGAGGGCTGTATTTATAGCAAAAGTCATGACTGAATATGACTTTTTTTCAGCTTTTCCAACATTTATGACGGAAAAAGAACCAAGTATTCACAGGCTGGTGTTCACAAAATCAATACAAATTTAGCATGTGATATTATGTGACAAGAAACGCTAGCATTTCAACATCAAACTCCATTTAGAGCTTTGTCCAGTGGGGAAGACAACGACTTCTATTTGTATCAGTTGTTTTCTATGACTCTAACAGTTGTTTCTTTACAGTTCTCATCCCATTTGGTCTCTTTCTGATGCTTTGGTCAGAGGCCTCATGGTGTTAGTTTTCCTCACCATGGAACACCAGCAGAGTGACTCACTACTCCCTCTAGTGGTCACATCGCTGGAAATAAATTCACTTTATATCTCTGGAATATGAAACATTTACTCTTAACACACAACACTTTTTAGTCATTTTTTAATCTTTTTAATTAGAGATACTGCATATGGCTACTTTAAACTAATTTAGTGTTCATTTTGATGCATTTGAAGCTGCCGGAGCTGAAATCATTGGGAAAAAACACCAAAAACCTTCTCCTGCAGCCCTCTCCTCCAAATCAAAACTAAATATGGGCGAGGTCAAGGGCTTCACAGATGGACAGTCCACTACTTTTTGATTCATAACTTTTGAACCAGACAAGTTTAAGACAAATTTTACACATAATTGGAAAGGTCTAAATGCCATCTTAAATATATTCAAAGGACAAAATTTAGTTTCAAATATTCTTAAATGAAAAATATCAAAAAGTACTGCGTCATGGTGGACAAAAAATTAACGTCTATTTTCTTTGCAAGAATTGCAGAGTTCTCAAAAGTGAAGTTCCTCTGACATTTTCATCCTCAAATGTATTCAGTGTATACCTTAAACCCTCTATTTTACAACCTAATAAGTGGTTAGAGGAAAAAAGTATTTGATCATACCTAAATAGCAAGAGTTTAGACAAATGGCAGCATCACGGATGGACACAAAAATAAATATCAAATTAAACATTTTTTATTTCAATTATCAATATCATATACATTTTTTTATTACAATATTTAAAACATACAAATAATATTAACATTATATTCAAATGTATTTTGCATAGATACATACATGCATTTATTCATTTTAAACACTGTGTGTTTAGAATATGACTTAAATAATATAATGGTCAAATATCAATGTATTTGGAATAAATTGAGTTTATTTATGAGAGTTTATAAAATGAACCCAGAATGACAGCACAAAACTGTCACTTTCCAAACATTCACCTTCAAAATTTGTTTTCATAATTTTTTTCTCATTTCAAAATTTTTCCTGAAAATATAAGTAATTACCTACCCAAAAATATAAGTTTGGTGTAAATTATTGTAATTTAATTTATTTGACCAGATGTTAACCTTCCCTTGACTTCACCCATATAAAGACATATGACCAGACAGTTTCACGTCCTCTATCGACCACATGACCACAACAGTATTTAACCCAGAGTTTAACCCAAAAATTATTAATAAGAAATATATGGTGAGTTGAGAGAGACGATCACAAACGTAAAAGACATGACAAACTGTGAGTCTGAAACTGCAGCACTGTGGTTCTGTTTATCTGTCAAATGTTCATTGTGGTCAGTTTCAGATGCTGCAGTTCTTTCATAATTCATAGTTTGAGTTAATGTTTGTTCAGTATTAATTGTCAGCCTTGTAAATCCAAGCTGGACTGACTGTACATATCCTGACCAAGGAAAATAAAATCCTCACTTTGTGCTGTAACCTACACCTGGCTTTTCTGCCTCCGTCCATAATAATATACATTATATAGACTAAATGTTGTCTAAAATTAACATTTATTTACAACATAGTGTAGCAAACTATTACATGATAAAAAACTAATTAATTTTAGCAAAAAAAAAAAAAAAAGTCCACGTTTTGAATGTCTGGGGTTGTGAGAAATGTGTGCTGTTAAAATGGGGTCACGAGCCAAAAAAGGTTTGGAATCACTGATTTAACCCCTCACCTGTCTGAGAATCCTGTGTCACGGATCAACAGAAGTGAGTAGAATTCTACTTTCTATTTTCACAGATCACACTGAAAGTTAAATGAAGTTTCTCCGAGCAGCAGAAATACACTGCAGCACATAATGCAAAAATAAAGTCTCTCAAGAAAGAGATCGTCTAAAAGGAGTCGGTTAATATCTAGATATCGCTGTACAGTACTGACTGTGTACATCACAAAAGGTCATGAGCCTCAAGCTGCCAATCAGAGACGGCAGCTCTGCTTAATGTCATCTGCGTGACCTTTTGTGGTTGATATACTTTAGCATTTCTCCATCACCGGCCTTGACCTTTGTTGTCACAGTGACAATGTGTGACAGTGATTTCCCAATTATCAATATGTCATCACCTTGCACAAGTACGAACACTAATTTCAGTCACTGCAAACCGCTCAGAAGAAGACGAACTTCCCGACGGTAAATGAGGAGGGGGTTTTGCCGAAGCTCCCATCTCAACATCTGGAAGACACGTTAACCCTGATGAGGATGTACCGAGCGGAGGTTCAGAAGTGTCAGTGATGTGACAGAACAGCAGAGATCCTGACCCGAACCAGGAACCACACCAGGGACCGAGGACCAGACACACCCCACGCTGCAAAAAATAAACACTAAAACAGCCACGACTTTGGACTGCGAGCGGTAGTTGAGGTTGCGACGTTGATCATGTGACCTGATGGAGTATAATCTATGATATGTGTCAGTCCATGGTGGAGGTTTCATGGCCTTTAACAGAGGGAATACAAAGGTCATCAGTTTTATTAAAAAGACATTATCATCCCTGACCTTCTTGACATCACACTGCCACGCAAACATTTGGGCAAATGTTCTGTTTTTTCTAATCTGATGCTACTGTCTGTAAACAGTAATGATCCAGTTGACAGGATGTTAAAGCTGAAGAATATGGGCAGATTTCCAGCTAAATGTATCTGAAATTTTGATCAAATTCTAAGAAAGTCAGCAAATTTATGTGCATTTCCATCCACTATTCTTATTCCAATACTCAGGACCTGATTGCATTTTTTTTTTCTTTGGTGCTCACCATCCAGCAGGCCATGAGCTATTGTTAAGTGATTTTTACTTTTTTTTGTCTTTTACGTCGTTTTCATTTTCTACTTCTTTGACTTGACACGTCTCTTACGTCTTACTCATTTTGTCACGTCTTCATTTTGTTGCATCTTTTACGTCTGATCTACATTTAACTCATACCCAAAATGAATTTTTCTCTATATTTAACCTTTTTTAAGTGATTTATCACCATTTATTATATTATCCTCTGTATTTTGCATTTTTCAGTGTAAATCATGTACTTTCCTATATTTCATTTTCTAATCATGTAGATGTTCATGAAAACTCAGTGTAAATTCAAAGTGGTTATATCATAAACAGAAAAAAATGAAGAAAAAGGGACTTTTTCAGCAAAGATATCAATAATTGAATGTAAAAACAAGTGTGTTCATCTACTGTCATTGATCCAGCTCTATGGGTTTTACTGGTGAATCAATGTTGTAGAAGATGACGGTGTTTCCATGGTAACTACGGAGCCTCTGAACGTCCAAATGGATCATATCTATAAAATATTAGGATAAAGTAAGCCAATTATCAGTATGACTCTAAGATTTATCTTAGATTATATCATTTGTTTTATTATATTATTGTTTGAAACTGTGCCATTTTATCTTATTTTGTTTCTGCAACTTTCTTTCATGTAAATAGGGTAGGCATGAATAAGCTGTTGCTTCTGCCTACGCCTTTTCACCCATGTTTGGAATGGAGATCAAAACTGTATGTATGTATGTATATATATATATATATATATATATATATATATATATATATATATATATATATATTTTTTTTTTTTTTTTTTTTTTTATCATGTTCTGTTAAATGGATGAATAAATTACTACAACTACCACTATATTTGATTGAGATGTTCATGAAAACTTTGTAAATTCCAAAGTTATTGTATCAGAAACAGAGAAAACTGAAGAAAAAGTGACTTTTTCCGCACAGATATCATAATCCCAGTGTGTCCATCCACTGTCACTGATCCAACTCCATGGGTTTTACTGGTGAATCAATGTTGTAGAGCAGGGGTGCCCAACCCTGGTCCTCGAGGGCTACTATCCTGCATGTTTTAGATGTATCCCTCTCCCAGCACACCTGACGGTCATTATCAGGCTTCTGCAGAGCCTGATGATAGGCCTATCATTTGAATCAGGTGGGTTGGAAGAGGGATACATCTAAAACATGCAGGACAGTAGCCCTCGAGGACCAGGGTTGGGCACCCCTGTTGTAGAGGATGACAGTGTTTCCACGTTCACTACAGAGCCTCTGAACGTCCAAATGGGTCATATCTGATGACCATGAAAAGATGACAAACTGCATTTTACATCAATTATTTACATGTATTGATAGGATTAATGGATCTACAGGTATTAAACATTTACATCAGTAGAGGGTTTTAATCGGTGGTGGATGTTTGGGTCTTTATGGGTTAAAAAGTTTTAAAGAGAACATTTATCTTCTGTTTTAATTAGAAAAATAAATGAATGTGTCTAATAACTGTTATATTCAGTATGATCTCCTCGACCAATTGGAAACCCAATAAAAACAGCTCTCTGACCTATTTGAGGTTTGGAAAACATGGCTTATTTATCTCTTTACATTTTACTGTTATTGGAGATACAGTTATGACGCTGCCTGCAGTATTTTGACTCACAAGATTACAATTTATACACATTACAGATCTCTAACCATTTTATATATTCTATATTTGCTGATTTTCATCTGCGTGTGGATAATTTACTCATGTACATGTATTAATTATCACTTGTGAATTCTGCGACTGCGATTTTCGTCTAATCTACTCATGGACTTTGCCTCAGCGCATCGGCTCTGTTCATGTATGTAGAAGAAGATGTTCATTTTATTCCTAATATAGGCAAATTGCTATAAAACTGTGCAGACTGAGTGGCTGTGTGGGATGTTTATCCTTGTAGAAACTGGTAATAAGCTGATTCCATTCTGCTTCTAGCTTCGAAGACTGGTAAACATAATGATACATCCCACTCATTTTTTTCTGTAGGGCTAACGTATTACTACTTTTATGTTTGTGTGTTTTTAATGCGCAGTGTCTCCAAATGCAATATTTGTTTATACACGATAAATGTTCCATTGCACGCAGCAGTTAAGATACAGTACATGCAGATACAGTAAATACCCTACTGCCTATGCAAATAACACTACATTAAAGATGCCAGCGCTTAGAAAAATGCTAATCTGTGCAGACTCATTTAGAGCATGTTTTACATTCATTACTTTAAATTAGTTTAAATCATTCCGCTGTAAAACGCTGGTGAATTTTAGGATCCTGAAGGAAATGAAGCAGTCGTTTCATTTGGGAAAAAAAAAAAAAGTGCCACATGGTTTCTGCAGTATTTTTCACGTGTGAATTGGGATCTGACAGAGCGATTATGACTAGAGTCGCAAAGTGAAAAAATTACATTACACTTTAAGCATTATAGACTAACCCCTTGTAGACTATTGTTGCAAATTCATGTCAATATTCTGCTGTTTTTATATTAACCTCCTAGGACCCACTGTCCACATTAATGGACAACACTTTCACAACTTCATACAAAAAAAGAAAAGACAACTGTCCACCACAAAGGACATTCCATAAAAATTTTAAAAACTGCATCTGTAAAAACTGTTGCATCATCATGTTTCCAATATAGGCACTTATTTAATAAAAAAAACTTGTACTTTGCTGACATGTCCTGGGTCTTAGGAGGTTAAGGTGCTGTTCAACACTCTTTGTGGATGTACATATTGTTTATCTATGATCCCTGATGTTCATGGATCAATTTCAACGCCCTGTTTCTGGAACGGTGTTAATTCATGTCATGACATTCTACTGATTTTTGGATGATTTTTGTTTTGTTTGGATTGCTGACTGGAGGAACTGATCAATAGTAGCATCAATAAAAGAATCTACATGCCTGAGACTAATTACTACTATGGCAATAATGCAGATTATTTCCATCATAGTTATTGTAGGTGCTTTATTCAAATTAACAACCGCCAATTAATTTAGGATCTGTGTCACAGCAATAACACAATTTTTTTTTTAAATGTTCTCTTGAGACAGAGTGAAGCATTTGTATTCTCTGTAGGGGTCAAGAGTTTCACAGCTTTACTGTAAGGAGGGATATTTTGCTTTTTTAAATGGAATTATGCACTTAACCCTTTATATTACATTGAAATACTCTGAAATTAAAAATTTTAACCTTTCTGTGTTTTTGGAAATCATCGTATCCCTCCTCTTGCCCTAAAACATCTGAGCAGTACTTCCTAAAAAGTAAACACATTTAATAAAACAACTGTTATAAGGTCATAAATTGACAAAAGTCAGTCATATTTGCTATTTACAGCCTCAAAATGTCTATAAAATCTGTCTGAATCACAATATAATGTTAGAAAAACCAACATGCTTCTGGACATCACTGAGGCACAAGATTGGCCCCATATTTAAGGTTTGTGGAAATTACCAAAAATAGTCACTTGCCCGATAAAGGGTTAAAACATTTCCATGTGGTCTATATAAACTGTAAATGCTCTGCTTGGCTCTGAATTCTTCATTAATTCAACTCCACAGGTCCATCTTCAACCCTATTTCTGACTAATGACACCAGAAAGGTGGTTTGGAGCGCTGGCCCTTTAAATGCAAATGAGCCACCTCAGGCCCTGCCCCCTCTAGGTTGTTGACCGTGCTTTCTGTCCTTTTCAGCCACTTGTGTTCGTTAATACAAACAACAACTGAACATTTTAGGTAACTGGACATATTTTCAGTTTTTACTCCAACCGCTGCTGCTGACGAACAATTATGTCGTACTCGGAGAAATGTTCGTCGGAAGTCCTGACCTTATATATGCAAATGTTGTGATGTAACTAGTTATAAAATGTAACAAATTAAGAAGGAAATGAAACAGGTTGTAGAAATCCACTTGATTTTTGCCGGAATTAATATAAAGATAGTTTTGCAGCACCTGGAGGGTTCAAATTCAGACTTTTTAAACTATTTGGGTCCAAATACACAAATAAATGAACCACAGAATAATAAAATGGGTTTACCAAAATATGACCCCTTTAAAACCAGAGGTGGGAATTCCCAGCTCCATAGAATAAAAATCCTGCCATGTATTTGTTCTAAACCACTCACTGAACCAGCCCATTTTGATGAGCACAACTCCTCATCCAGGTAGATGAAGGGATAACTAGTGGAATCACCTGTGTTAAGTGAACAGGTAGACACTGTTGTTCACGCAGGCATTTTAAATCCAACTGACTCAGGGCTGCCACAAACTGACTGCACTTTATGTATTTATCGCATTTTAATTGTGTTTTAATTGCATTTTAAAACTGTATATTACTCTGTATTTTTAATTGCTTTTAACTGTATGTGCACTGTAAAGCACTTTGTGACCCCCTGTCTGTGAAAAGTGCTCTATAAATAAAACTTACTTACTTACTTACAGGTAGAACAAATACATGGCAGGACTTTTTCTCTGTGGAGCTGGGATTACCCACCTCTGCTTAAAACAAAACAAAAAAACAAAAAACAACAACAAAAAAAAGCTGTCCACTGCTAAAGATATTCCATAAAAAAAAATTAACCCTTTCATGGATGAATTACGAGAACCTTAGTCAATATTTTTTTCTTGAGTGTTTTTGTTCCTCTTCAGGCATGAAAACAAGACATGCAATTGATTTTTTTTTTTTTTTTAATGAACCTATTTTTCGTGGAGTTACAAAAATGTCCACTCAACTGGACACCATGTATTTAAGTTTTGAAGCAAAGAAACATTTGTTTAAAAATCATCATCAGAAAGTGATATACTGTGTGAAAACTATGAAATAAAACATTTTTAATGCCGCTATTTGCTAAATTGCATTTTATCATACTCTAATATTAGTTATTACTCATTTCATGAAGATAATATCCTCCTGAGACCCAGGAAATTGACAGTTTTAGCTTTTTCACATGAAAAAATTGTCTTGATAGGAAACTGCATAATGCAACCGTTTTTTCAGATGCATTTTTAAAATTATTTTTATTTAATGATTGATTTTTTAATGGAATGTCCTTTGTAATGGACAGCATTTTCAAAGTTAAACTGTCAAACTTTTGTCCCCTATAGAGGACAAAATGCATTGCTGGATTTCAGGAAGATATACAAAAAAAAACCCAAAAAACTTTTTGTTTGTTAATTACAGTCTAATAACAATTACCAGTTGATTTACACTAAAACATGTTACTGCAGATCAGGTTTATCAAGAACAGCAAAGTTACAGTAATTGTATGAATTGCAGTGTTTGGGATGTTGCATAAGCTCTACAATGTTGGCTGATATAGAACTAAAACAACAAAACCTATGAATAAACAATAGAACAGCTGTAGAATAACTGTCCACTGTAGTGACCACTACGCGTGAAAGGGTTAAAAATGTATCTGAAAAAACTGTTGCATTCTGCTATTTTTAATCAAGACAGTTATTTAATGTAAAAAAAAAGCCTTAACTTTTACATTTTCTGGGTCTCAGGAGGATATGACCGTAAATACATTTAGGTAGTAAGACAGTGGTTCCCAACCTGTTTTGTCTCGTGACCCCATTTTTACGTCACAGATTTCTGGCCACCCAGACATTCAAAACAGAGACTTTTTTTAAAATTTAATTTATTTGTTTTTGATCATGTAATAGTTTGCTACACTATGTTGCAAATAAACATTAATTTTAGATGACATTTAGTCTATATAATGTATATTATTCTGGACGGAGGCAGTAAATCCAGGTGTAGATTACTGCACAAAGTGAGAATTTGATTTTCCTTGGTCAGGATATGTACAGTCAGTCCAGCTTGGATTTCCAAGGAGGACAGTTAATATTGAACAAACAAGAACTCAAACTATGAATTATGAAAGAGCTGCAGCATCTGAAACTGACCACAATGAACATTTGACAGATGAACAGAACCACAGTGCTGCAGTTTCAGCTTCACAGTTTGTCATGTCTTTTATGGATTATGATTGTCTCTCTCAACTCACCGTATATTTTTTATTTCTAAGTTTTTGTTTTTATCAATTACTAGAAATTTCAGGCGACCCCATTTAAATTCCAGGCGACCCCACGTGGGGTCCCGACCCCAAGGTTGAAAAACACTGTAGTAAGAGGTTGAAAGCAGTATATTTGGAGTAAAATTCTTATTAATGTCAGTGTTTTCGAACTGGGCTGTAGAAATCTGCACAAGAGAGCGCAGCATAATGCACACACCATGTGCTACAAAACCACCAATTTCTCGCGGACATTTGCAGCCCTCTACATGGATTATACAACGATATAAGCAGTCTGAAATGGCCTAACCTCTGTTCTGCCATTCCCAATTCATTCAGAGCTGACAGCTTTCCTTTTCTTCGCCAGCATGCTCTTGTCATTAGCATGCCTCTGAACTTTGCCTCGCAGTGTCTCTTCTGAACAGTTCTGATGAATTATTTCATCCTGTACGAGGCTGACTGCAGGGCATACACATGTGGTTGCTTCCTCTGGCCAGGGTAGAGTCTTTTTAGTACCGGTGGAGGGTGGACACCTGTTCCCTTGCACCCCCCCACCACCCCCCCCCCTCCCCTCCAACATGACCCCAGAGTGTGCTGCTGACATTAAACTGTGCATGTAAGAATGCACAAATTTAGAGGCCTACAGGGACACAGTCAGGCTACTATCTGTCTTTCTTTTCTTGTCTCTCACCTTACATGTATTCGCTGAAAATAAAACGACTTTCTCCTCACAGTCCATGTGTACCTTCTGCTATTTATTGCAGACGGACAGTTGGAACTTACGACTTTATATACTTTTAGTGTGTTGTAAAAGAGAAACTCACAAAGCTTCACTATGTAAGATTTGTGCATTTGTGTGCTTATGTGCAGTTTGTTTTAACTGTGATCACTGGTGTAGACAAGTGAGATTGTTATTAGCATCAAATTGGGACCAGCTAATGTCAGATGGAAATGTTAAACTACGTATCAGAGGTTCATTTGCACCATATACGGGGTTCCTGCGGGGTCTTAAAAACTCTTAAAAGTCTTGAATTTGTAACAGGGCATTAAATTATGTACAAATGTTTATGACTGAGAAGATTGTGATGTGTATGTGTATTGTTTATTTGTATTTTTTTTGTTTGTTTGTTTTTTTGTGTAGGTGTGTGTTTACTTGTGACACTTGTAATGTTGCAGGTGCCTTTGTTTGTAAGGTACAGGTCTACATGTGTTTATATTTACAAGTGTATGTGTGTATGTATATATATATATATATATATTAAAAAAAAGTGTTAAGAAATATATTGTTAAAAAAAAAAAAAAAGTCTTGAATTGACGAATCTGCATTTAATACCTTTAAAAAGTCTTTTGAAAGGTATTAACCCTCGTGGATCTGGAGGGAGTTTTCCTGGAAAAATCTGGTGCGTTTCTTAATCACACCTAAGAAGAAAAGCAAGCAGTTAGACAGACAGCAGAAATGTTGGAGGGAATGTGGAGAATTTGATGTAGATCACATGCATGTTTTTTGGAAATGGGATAAAATAACCGTGTTTTGGGATATGGTGTGTAGAGTACTAAAACAAATAATGGGGTATGAAATTCCAATGTGCTGTGATGTTCTGTATTTTTGTAACTTATCTGATGGAAATGTAGTGGGAAACAACATATACTTGGTTAAGATACTTTTGGTGGCTTGCAAAAAAACTATTAGAAGGAACTGGGGAAGGACAGAACCACCAACAAAGGACCAGTGGATTGCAATCATTGATGGAATATATACAATGGAAAGGGTGACTCATGGACTGCCACTACAGGAAGCACAAATGGACAAAAAGTGGAATAAATGGACTGTTTACAGAGTGAGGAATGATGGAAAGACTGGATAAAAATGTGCTGAAATAGGTATATGTACCCAAGCAATGTTGGTTTGTTCGTTTTTTGTTTTTTATTGTTTTGTCAAATATGTGTAAAAAATTTCAATAAAAACTTAACGGACAAAAAAAATAAACAAAAGGTATTAACCCTTTATGGGGCACTCATTGAAATACTCTGAAATTCCAAATTTCAACCTTTCTACGATCCTTGTCTATGTATGTATGAAATCATCATATCCCTCCTCTTGCCCTAAAACATCTGAGCAGCACTTGCTAAAAAGTAAACACACGCAATAAAACAACTGTTCTAAGGTCATAAACTGACAAAAATCACTCATATTCACTATTTTCGGCTTCAAAATGTCTATAAAATCTGTCTGAATCACTGTTTAATGTTAGAAAGACCAACATGTTTCTGGACCTCTTTGACTCACAGGATTGGATCCATATTTAACATTTGTGGAAATTACCAAAAATAGTCACTTGCCTGTTAAAGGGTTAAATTTGACGTGGCAGGTCTTAAGTTATGTTGCCATAAACTTGTTGGCTGTGTTGTGTTTAAATGTCCAAGCTGCAAAGAAAGTAACATTAGTCTACTCAGTTCCAATCTGACCATTTATATTGAAACTAGGAACCAGTTATGGCTAACTTTGCACCCCCTAGTGAGAAATGACTCAGAACAGTAGGAATCAAGGCGTTAGAGTAAATAAATATGTTTTCCCAAATTCTAGGAGTCAGGAATTTTTACCAGTATGACCATGAAATAGGCATTAAATTCAGTTCTAAATAGTCATAAAAAGTCTCAAATTTAACTTGTAGAAACCTGTAGGAACCCTGCATTTAAGTATAGTACTGACACATAAGATACCGTAGACAATGTAACTTTCTCCAACTCAAGCCCGATAAAACATATTTTAGGCCTCTCCAGAACCAAAACTTACAAAAATACCTCATAAGTTTCCATTAGATCATTTTTACTGACTCTTTTACTGTCAAAACAATACGAATTAAATATACTTTGTTGTAATGTTGGAAATCCAATCGCAGAAAGTAACATACAATCAATAATCCCTTCTAACACTGATAGGTAATGTTAAAGTCATAAACTGAACAATAATAATAATAATAATGAAAAAAAAAAAAACAAAACATGTTAAAACAAACACTAAATCTAAATCAAAACCTTGTCTGAAAGTGTCTGTTTTGTGTCTTTGTTTTTTGTCTTTCTTTTTTGTGTCGTTCTTTACATTATTTTCATTTGACAGTTGGCGAAAGACATTAACCCTTTCATGCATACTGGTCACTACAGTGGACAGTTCTTCTCCAGCTATTCTCTTGTATATTCATGGGTTTTGTTGTTTTAGTTCCATATCAGCCAACACAGTGGACACTTATGCATGATCTCATACACTGACATTCAGACCATTACTCTAACTTTACTGTTCTTGATAAACCTGATCTGCACTAACATGTTTGAGTGTAAACCACTTGTTTCTTGTTAGACACAAAGGTTTTTTTGCATGTTATCTCCATGAAATGAGTAAAAACTAGCATAATAATATGTTAAAATGTGAGAAAACATCAGATTAGCAGCATTAAAAATGTTTTTATTTTATTGTTTTCATATCACTTTCTTACAGAAGAGGATTAGGGCCACTGGAAAAAAAAAGGTGTAATATTTTTTATTTATTATTCTGGGAAAAAAGTCAGAATTCTGACTTTAAACTCCGAATTCTGACTTTTTTTTCAGAATTCTGACTTTAAAGTCAGAATTCTGAAATTTTTCTCAGAATTCTGACTTTAATTTCAGAATTCTGACTCTTTTTTTTATAATAATAATAAGAAATATATTTTGGACACTAGTTTATTGTATTTTTATTTAACTCCATGAAGAAAAAAAAAAATCACATTGTTTTTTTCATGCCTAAGGGGGAATAAAAACACTCAAGGAAAAAATTTTGATTAAGGTTCTCATAATTCGTGCATGAAAGGGTTAATATAAAGTGGCTAAAATATTTGAGGAAAAACAGTGTTAATAGTGAGCACCATACTGAGTCAGAGGGAAAAAGTTCCCAAAGTAATGATGTTTGTAAAAAATCAAGTGTTCATGGAAGACAAGCCTGGACTGAACGCATCTAAAAAAAGGTTTTCGCAAGTTTTGCTGCTTTAATTTTACATTTTTTCCCCCCACGTGCTTCTGAAGAACAGTTACAGGATTTAGGAGATTAGAAGAACATTTAAGCAGAGAATGACTCAGTGTCACTTGGTCATTTGGACAATCTGTTTTTAAATTAACAAAAGACATAATAAGCATGAATGTCTGGAAAGATGTCCTGTAAGCAGTGGAGGTTTAATGTTTTTCACTTCCATTTTGGGTTGGGAAATTAATTATAAAGACAGAACCCAGAGTGATTACGGCTAATGTCGCAAAGTAAAAAAAAAATTCCTGTAACACTCTATATGAAGGATTATACACTGGATTATGCAAAATTATTATCATACATATGCAATAACTATCATACATGTGACGACACTTATAACACAAAAGGAAGGTCCGCACAACCTGTGAGCTCCCAAACCATTTATTGGTGACGTTTCGGGCCGTCTGATGAAGGGCCTCAGCCCGAAACGTCACCAATAAATGATTTGGGAGCTCACAGGTTGTGCGGACCTTCCTTTATTTTTTCACGTTCTATTTTTTGGGATCCTGCACACCTCTAATTTTGGATGTGCGTGTCGTTTACCTTTTTTCATGACACTTATAACACACTCACTTCCTGTACACCAACACAAATATAACAAAAGCAAGTCAGTTTAGAACTTTTCTGACTGAAATCACTGAAAAAATATCTGTTTAACAACTGAATTTGTAATCCTCAGATGTCATATTGAGCATTAAACCCATATTTTGTATATGGGACTTTAACCCTTTCATGCATGAACTGTGAGAACCTTAGTCAAGATTTTTTTCTTCAGTGTTTTTATTCCTCCTTAGGCATGAAAAAAACAATGCAATCAAGTTTTTTTTTTTTCTATGGCGTTACAAAAATATCCATGCATTTAATTCTTGAAGCAAAGAAACGTGTTTAAAACCCAATATTAGAAAGTGATATGAAAACAATGAAATAAAAACATTTTTAATGCTGCTAATCTGATGTCTTTGCACATTTTAACATATTCTAATGCTAGTAATTACTCTTCATGGAGATAATATGCAAAAAAAAAACCTTCTTGTCTAACAAATAACAATTGATTTACACTTAAACATGTTAGTGCAGATCAGATTTATCAAGAACAGCAAAGCTGCAGTGATGGTCTGAATGTCAGTGTATGGGATGGTGTGTAAGTGTCCACTGTGTTGGCTGATATGGAACTAAAACATCAAAACCCACGAATATAGAAGAGAACAGCCGGAGGAGAATTGTCCACTGTAGTGGCCTGTGCATGAAAGGGTTAACCGTCATCACTGAAGCCGTCTTTCCCAAACCCGTCTTTATTTTTACTTCTTTAAACTTCATTGAATCTTCCCCATAGCGGCTCCACATCTGATTCTCTTTCAAAAGCTCTAATACACAACACACTTTGTCCATTATGAGAAATGCTTCGGAGCAATTTGCTGTTTTTACTTTGGTAGACCTCACTGTGAGCGCGCACACATTCCTGCAGAAACATCTTTTTTGTCTTAACATTTAACCTTTTTTATGCAAAGGCAGTTTTTGACAAGTAGACTTCAGATGTCTGCGCGGACTATGGTGATATTTACAACAGCTGCTATGGATGATCCTGGATTATTGGTGTTTTTATTTTCATCTGATGTACTTTTAATGTGTCCGTATATTATATCTTCTACTATATGGAATCTCCTGGAGGATGATATTAAGTGTCCAAAAGGAATTTATCCCTATGTTTTCCATCACATACATTACACCAGCTGATGTTACTGGCTGTACGTGATAGACCATTTTCCCAGCAGGAAAAACACAGGTGATCATTACTGATTGATCTATCCCCGAAAGAGATGCAAGTGAGCCAACCTGCGTAAATCAAAATCCAGGAGTTGCTGGTTGGAATTAACATAATTGCACCTGTTCATTTCCTAAAGAGAAAACAAAAATGTGGACATCAGATGCTAGACAGATGTTACACAACAAGATAAGATAAGATAAGAGGAATTAGGCATATATAGGTTATAGCGGGGGTGTCAAACATACGGCCCGGGGGCCAAATGCGGCCCGCCAAAGGGTCCAGTTCGGCCCCTGGGATGTTTTTGCCAAGTGCAAAAATTCCACAGTCTTGAATTGAATTAAGCGAAAAATTTTTTTTAGCTTGAATTAAGGAAAAAAATCTTGAATTAAGCCAAAAAAAATATTCAATTAAGTTAAAAAAGTCTTCAATTAAGCCAAAAAAAAAAAAATCTTCAGTTAAGTAAAAAAAATCTTGAATTAAGACAAAAAAAAAATCTAGAATTAACAACTTGAATTTTTTTCTTTGTTTTAGTGCAAAAAATGACATTAAATTATGAAAATATTTACATTTACAAACTATCGTGTAACACTAAAATGTGAATAACCTGAACAAATATGAACAACCTGAAATGTCTAAAGAAAATTAAGCACAATTTTAACAATTTTTCTGCCTGTTCCTCAGTAGTGTCTTAGTGTCTTTGTAGATGTGATCCATAATGCACATGTAGAAATGATAATTTGAGGAATAATATTGTTTAAATTGCACTACATTTTCTTATGTTTTTTTTTTATTTAAATTTCAGTTTTTTCAGTTTTCTTTTTTTTTTTTTTTTGGATTATAAGAGTAAGTATTTTCTCAATTTAATGGTGTTTTTTTACACTAAAACAAAGACAAAAATTTGGAGTTGTCATTATTTATAGGTTATTATGTTATTATTCTACTGGTCCGGCCCACTGCAGATCAAATTTAGCTGAATATGGCCCCTGAACTAAAATGAGTTTGACACCCCTGGGTTATAGGAAGATCTGGAGTTAGCCCTTCAGTGACAGCTCATTAATTTGTGCTAATGCTAATTGCTAATGCTAGATACTGTGTGTGTATTAGGATGGGTAAAATGCGGAGGCCAAATTTCTCTACAGGGATAATAATATGAGTTCACATTCACTATCACCTAACTGGTCAAAAAGGAAACCATAAGGTGACAATCAATGCTCCCAGAAAAAAATAGATAATCCAAAAAACAATGCATTGTATCAACACCAGAGGAACGAAACAACAAGAATCCAAACAATAGTCACTCTCCAGACAGTTGCCACCTATTTGGCATGTTTATTTTCTGCGATGACAGATCATAATGTCTGCAGTGAAAAACAAAAACAAAACAAAAAAAAAAACACGAGAAGTTGAATTGTGGCAGAAATTTCAATGATTATTACACAACAAGTAAACTGGTTGATGAAATTTAGGAAATGTGATGCTTTTCTTGATATTTAAAGGTTGAATATTTCACATTTTCACATACGTTTGTGTACTTCAGTGAAGTTTGTAGATAGATGTGTGGGTTTTTTTTCAACAAAAATCCTTATCTTGAGTCCTCTCTTCTACTCATTTACATCAAAAGTAGGTTGTGCAGACACGTCCTAAAGCAGGGGTGTCAAACTCATTTTCTTTCAGGGGCCACATTCAGCCCAATTTGACCTCCAGTGGGCCCGACCAGTCAACTAATAACATAATAGCCTATAAATAATGACAAGTCCAAATTTTTTATATGAAAAAGAAAAAAAACAACATTAAATTATGAAAACATTAACATTTTACAAACTATCCAAACAAAAAACGTGAATTACTGCAAAAAACAGAAATTTCTGATGAAAAATAAGAGAAATAATAAGAAAAATTTGATCAATATTATGCCTCAACTTATAATTTACACATGTGCATTACAGATCAGATCTGTCAGGATCTGTGCTTGTGTGACTCTCAGCTCCTCCCTTTTGGTCATGGTCTGTGCCGGTGTGACCCTCAGTTCCTCCGTTTCCTAATCATCATCATCATCATCAGACTCACCTGCTGGTGCTGCGTGGCTGCAGCCAATTACCTCTAGCCTATTTAAGGCTTTGGTTTGCAGCCATGCAGCGCTGGTCCATTTTTCCTCTTCACTCTTTTCCATAACCCAGACATTATCCATTTTCATCTACGGACTCTGACCCAGGTTTTGTGTGTTTTTTTGGTCTTCCTTTATGGACTCTGTTCTTGGTTCTGTGCTTTCCATTGTTTAATTTTTATTTTTGTTTAATAAACTTGTGTTTTTTCCCCTTCAGTACCGTGCATTTGAGTCCTCTCTTTTTTCCTCGTTGTGACAAGATCTACCAAGATACAAAACAGGCAGAATATTGTTAAAATTAAATATATTTTTCTGTAGATATTTCCGGTTCATATTTGTTCAGGTTATTGACGTTATTATTCAAGGATATCAGAGTTTAATGTTCTTTGCAATAAATCAAAGAGAAAAAATTTGTGTTGCCATTATTTATAGGCATGATCTCATTATTTTTTCACATTAAACCAAGAAGAAAATTTCGAGTCATTATTTCTAGGTTATAATGCTGTTATTTTTGACTTCGATGCCCTTGACTCTTAATATCTTTTGCATTTTGCGAATTCATCCATCATTCAGCCTTTGGTGGGCCGGTTTTGGCCCCCGGGCTGCATGTGTGACACCTGTGCCTTAAAGCATAAAACCATCAGAGGTTCCATAGACTCACACTGAACAGCTCTTTTAAAATCATCCTGGTTTAATACTCTTTATTTTGAACCTATAATAAGTATATTAGTGGTAAAGCAACACTATGTTAATCATATTTTAGGTCTAACATGAGTCTTTAGTTTGATTTTTAGAGCTTATGTTTATTGAATAAAATATTGAAAATATGTTTCTTCCTGACAAATATCTCAGCTGTAAATTTGGTTAATACATTTCACAAACACAAAATGATTTTTTTAAGCAAATACATAATGAAGTTTACTGTTTTATCATGTCAGTAAGCTAACATTTAGCATGAGCTCATCCATCACCCTCATATGCGATGAAAAGACAAATGCTGCAACACTGTTTCCTCCCCAATGCATTAAAATGGCAAAATATGGCATTTACAGTAGCTGCGCTGTTCCTGATCGGTTTCCAGATGCACATACAACAGTTTCAGAACAAGAGTTGGTCATTACAGCTGTCAATCACATGTTTTTGTGATTAACAAACAACTTATGAAAACCATCTCATTATGATGAAATTCACTGTTGGGAGAAAGTAACTGGATGTGTAGTTTAAGTTTTTAGTTATTTAGCACTGGATAATATAGGGGAGTAAGCTTCATAAACAGTTTTGCAGATGGAGATTGAGTTGTTGTTGATCTGATGGTGTTTTCATGAAGTGTGAGCTTTCGTACCAACCTTCCATTTGACCTGAGATCTAATTAACACAAGAAAATGTACAGATGGACCACCAGATCACTTATTAGAGGTACCAAATCAAACTAAATTGACTGGAATGAACCCTGGAAAAAAATTATTATTTATTAATATTTTTAGATATTTTTTTACCCGTGGTAACAGCACCAGGAATGTACTTTGTTTCTATTTTTCACACACATTTTGGTTATATTACGTAAATACTGTCGAATGACTTTATTCTGATTTGGTATAGGCCTATTTGTTCATTGCTCTGGTTTGAAGTGTAAGGACAGGAGTGAGTATTTAAAACGATATTATGTTAAGTTATTTGATGATGAGAATGGGGGTGGGATTAAATAAGTTTTCCTTCTTCTCACCAAGGTTATTATCATTAACGAAAACTAACGAAATGACGAAAACTAGAATTGAAAAAACATTTTCGTTAACTGGAATAAATAAAAACTATAATTAAAAGAAAAAATTGTAACTAACTGAAACTGTATTGTGTGCTTTCAAAACTAACTAAAACATATAAAAATTATGGATGAAATTTCCTTCGTTTTCATCTTTGTCAATGTCGGATTGATATGAAATCGATTTATTTCACGCTAGCAATTTTAGCTAGCGGCACCGTACGGTACTTCACGGTCCATCACGGTCCATCACTTCTTGTCACTTGTGGTTTCCAGTCGTCTTCTGGTCCCCACTCTACCTGGAAACATGGAGACTAAAGTAGGGAGAAAGCAGCAGAGTCCTGTCTGGGATTTATATGAATATGACAGAGAAGAAGATAAAAGATACGACAAAACTAAAACTAATACTAAAATAAAACTAAACTAAAACTAAGCATTTAGAAAAAAATGAAAACTACTTAAAACTAGCAAACGTGCTCTAAAAACGAATTAAAACTAACTGAATTAGAAAAAAAAAGTCAAAACTAAATAAAACTAAACTATAATGAAAAATCCAAAACTGTTATAACCTTGCTTCCCACTCCTTTTTGAGTGTAAATGAATGATTTTGGAATTTTTGAACTTGCATGTATTCTGTAAATACTTGAAATTAACAAATAAATGAGAAAGAGATGTTCTCTGTAGGTGTATGTGAGCCAACCCCAGTGGTCACCAGTGGTATTACAGCTTTAAGATACTCTTTCCTAGATGCAAACTCCTGCCTCCACAGTCTGTGATCTACAGCTGCAACACCAGCTACCGTTAGCATTGAAATATCCACTAATGCTAACAAATGATTGGTTTTTAGCACGACACCGACTTCACACGTGAATATAATTTTTAATTTAATGTTAACTTTGAAATAAACTCAACTTTTGCCACTGAAATTTTGAGTTGTGGATGTTTTCGCTGGTCATACTTTCACTTACTCTTTCTGAAGGATATGAGGAAGAAATCAAGGCCTTTAGGGAGTCACCGGACTGACATGTTCCCCCGGCTTAGCAGCCCTTTTTAGCTGCGCTCGTCACGCTGCAGTCGCACATCTGCACCTATATATCAAAGCTGTGCACAAAAACATTCCTGAGAGCAAAGCAGGGGTGATTTGTGTGCCTTTCTCCTGCTTTTTTTTATTAAAATTCATGTGATCTAACTGTTCGCTCGACTAAAAGCTCGGCCTTTTAAATCAGTCATCCGTCCAGAACTTAGACCTGCACCACATTAAGACCAGCTCTGACATCACGACTGTTTCCCCTCTCCCTGCAGCGCCTCATGCCTATTTCATATATTCTCTGTTGTCCTCAACAGATGGACAATCTTCCAGCCAGAGATTTTTTAAAGTGTTTAATAAATGTAATACAACCTATATTGTGTTGAAGAAAGGGGCCTAAACCAGAACCATGTGCATGGGGTGTATGGCGGCCGTTAGGGGCCACGGCTAATATGGTTCAACATGTGGACTCGGCCGTGGAGGCAGGTTCACTTACATGTTGGGCAGTTTATGACCTTCTGCGTTCTGCAATAGGAAAGCAGCCGACAGAGCACTTTTACCACTCTCTAATTTATTATGTGATGTTTTGTTTTTTAATGCACCGATGTATTCTGTACTGGACAAGAGTAATAAAAGGCCACAGCTGATGTTGGAATGCAGCGTCTTTCATGTTTTATCTCACGGAGGAGCACTGCAGCCGTATTATGTTCCTATAGAGGGTAATATATGAAAGTGTTTGACTTATTGTCAAATTAAGGAAGAGTGTCGTGACCCTGGTGGTGAGTACGCACGGCTCTGGTCGTTATTTCATTCAACTTATGCTGACACTGCGAACATCAGACGATAAAATGTTTCTGGAAAAGGAATGTGAGTGGAGAAGGAAGTGGATAAATCACAACACGCCGCTATGCAAATATACGTACTTCACCACCGTTTCATCTTATTCCATTAGTAGAATCAAAAGGGTTATTATCTTTATTATCTTCAGCGGAGGAAGCCGTGTTACACTTGCTTCATTTTCCTCGTCCTCAAAGAAAAAAACGATGGAAAATGTGCCATTAGTTATGTCAGAAGCACGAGCTCATTCTTGTAGTATTCTTTTTATGCACTAGATGGAACAAAGTCATGCTGGAACATTGAACTGTGTGAAATAAATGCTATAAAAATAATTAAGAAGCATAAATTAAATCCTTATATGACATATGCAGTTCCATATGAGGCAGTAACATTTCAAAGAAACGGTTCACTGCAAATAATCTGAATGGCTGATGCCGAGTTGCAGCTTCGTCTGATTGGTCAAATGGTCACATGATGAGTGTGAACACATGCCACATATAAATAAAATGTTTTGTCATTGATCATGAATTAAGCAGTAAATTGTGATGCATTTATTATGAATATCCATGCACAATATAGATGAAAATGTGATTTATCGGTGTGTATTAATGTGGAGCTGTAGAGAAATGTCTGTTTAAGTTGATTCTGAAGAAATATCACAAACTTTCAACTGTTAAATATTATGTGCATTGGCCTAATAAATCCAGGGATATTAAAACCTGTTGTATGAGCACAAAACGTGGTCAATTTGTACATTTTGTCAACATTATTCGATATAATTCTAATGGTATTAAATTGTGATAAGGACCTTAAAGACTGCTTATTCATCAAGTATGGAATCCTACATTTGATTATTTCACAGGCTAAATATTTTATTTATTCATGTGGTTATTGGCACATATATCTAAAAAAAACTGTAAGAATCTTGAAAAAAGTTTGAACATTGTGCAAAATATCTTGTAATTCATCAAAGTTTCAATCCAAGAAATACACTTTAAATGGAGGTTTATAAACTGAGCTACATCTCGATAAGGTTGTAGAAATTTTTGCTAGTTAGAGACCTTTTCAGGTGTTCTTAAGCATCTACATGTGGTCTATATGGTCCTCTATGTTCCTTTAAACGTTATGTATATATAACATTAATTTAAACTCACCAAGAAAACACCAGAAAACAATAATAATAAAAAAAAAAAACTGTTGATTCTGGGAATAATTAAGAAAACCTACCAAAAAGAATGAATTGGGCTCTTCTGATACAGACAGTGAGTCTTTGTTGTATCTTCTGTAATAAGAGTGAACATCTAAGTAAAAAAAGCTCGAGTGTGATGTGAGGAGTTGCTGTTCATGAATACACTGTTCTGGCATATGTTCACATTAAAACTGATAGAAGCTTGAATAGAGAAGCAAAGCATGGATTACACTGATAAAATACATGTCTTAAAGCTTTTACTTAACTGGTGAACTAAACTGAAGGAAAAAGGCTCCATCTTTACATTGTTCTAATGTTATTATCTAATAATAGTAATTATCTGTTATCTGCACCGAACATTAATGTAAAACATAAGGCTGAGCTTTATGTACTTTGGAGTCTATGTGACTCACATTTTTGTGCACCCTAATATTTCACTAAGCCTTAGCATTTCATTCAAAGATGTACTTTAGATAAGTGCAATAATCTCAGTTTGATGGATGGCCCAGCCGGAGCCCGGGGCCCGCGGTGTGTACATACTGCACTGGTTGCGGCAGAATGATAAAACCAACATCGGCAGGTGTGTTTGGTTAAGATGCACTTGTCAAGTGGGGTGACAAGCATGTCTGTGTTCATTCAAGTGAACCCCTTATCTGAACCTCCATGTCCCACTCATGAGACAAAAGCACTTCCCATGTTTGTATGATTTACCTCTTTCGAGGAAAGTGCACCCCAGAGCACACAATCACACACACACACGCACACACACACACATAATAAACCATCTATATTACACAAATGTTGACCTCAAAAATTTTATGTGGCGTTATATCTTTGCTGCTTCCTTTCAGGGCTGTACCCTGGGCATTATATTGTCTTTTCTGTGTCTTTCCTTTCCTTTCCTTTCCTTTCCTTTCCTTTCCTTTCCTTTAACATTTTCATTATTTACGTACATGGAAACTCCTACATGTGAGCACAACTGTTTTTCAAAGCTATGTTTTTTTTCGCCATAAAACAAAGACAGGCACCTTTGGAAGGAGTATTCAAGTAATAGTACTATTAGCGTATGTAAAACTCTTGCTTAGAATCCTACTTAAGTAAAAGCATTTATATATATATACATATATATATATATATATATATATATATATATATATATATATATATATATATATATATGTACATATATATAGATATATATGTGTACATATATATAGATATATATATAGATAGATAGATAGATACACACACACACACACACACACATATATATATATATATATATATATATATATATATATATATATATATATATATATATATTTGCAGCAGAATTTAGGACAAGTGTTAAAATGAAAGCCCTGGTTTGTCCCATTGACTGGTGTTCTATGATATGTGACATATTTGATTATTAATATTGACTCATCTGTGTTGTGTCATCATATTACTGAGTGTGGATGTGGTTTGAATAATTTCATATTTACTTTTATATCCAGGGACACAAGACAAATATGAGGCTCATCATATGATTAATGAGAGAAAAACGACAACACTATATCACAAAAATCTGTTTTCAGTTTTTGTTTTTGTCTAATCTTTGATTTTGTGTGAGATATTGGATGATTTGATCATGTATTAAAATGAAACCATGTGCTGTGTTATATAAAAAGTTGTATCATAACTTTATTTAATTCAATTTGTGCCCATTCAAAGACTTCACAATTATTTCTTGGCACAAAATGGGGGAATAAATAACAGCAAAAACAAAATAAATGAACAGAAAATAACATATGGCATATAGTGATGAAAGACCAGATTGCACAGAGACAGAAAGTCTGTTCCTTTTGTGTAAAAAATTACAATATTTAACTAAAGTAAGTGTAAAAGTGCACACTCTGAAAGGTGCTCAGAGAGTAAAAGTATCTTTACATTTCTATGAGTTATTTCCATGCAGACTACATAGACAACATGTTTCTCTAAACTGTTTTGTGTTGTTCCATGCTTTATACACTGACTGTCTGCTCTATACACTGTGGGTTATATTTTCTGTCTTTTATTTTTGTGTTATTTTTTCCATCTGTGTAGGTTGAAATCAGTCCTGATGGTGAGAAGATGCACTATGACAAAAATTAAATAATAGTTTACAATATCCTGCGATTCATTCCAACTAAACTAAGGGGCCTGTTTTGTAAGAAGTACAGATATTTGTGTGAAAATGTCAGGAGTAAAAGTAAAAGATGTCAGAAAAAAGAAATACTCAAGTAGCTTACAGACACCTGAAAAATGTACTTAAAGCTGCAGTGTTTGATAGTTATTTTTTGGCATTATTAAGAAAAAAATCCATATTGTGATTCAATTGGTCTAAGAGGAAACAAGAATTCAGCCAACCTATGTGGACTCTGTTTTGTTTTATCACAGGTGTCGTCAGACAGGTAGTGGTTAAATAAATACATCATAGACAATTGTAATTACAGACCTACACCACTGACGGCAACCAGAAACATGTAGTTATCTAAAATATCTGATTTTATTTGCTTTTTATGATGTTATTCCCAGCTTGCTGTCCTATGTGTGTTTATTTACTGATTAAAAATTATTTATTTATTTATTTGCCCTCGCATTTTCACATCACTGCATCCATAGTAAGATACTTTATTTGAAAAAAAGTAAAAATAAAATAATAAAAGAAATTGACTACTTATGTTTTTATTTGTCAGATTTCAGACGATGCTTGAACTTTTGACGGGGTGAACAGGAAGTGACGTCAGACCCGGAAATAATGCTGCCGTTGGTTCCGTTCAGAGTAAAGCAATGGACAGTAAATGCAGCCGCTGCAACTAACCATATACGAGGTGGCAGCTGCCTCCGAAACTATTACTGAATGTAGTGACTTTTGAAGGCAGACTGTGCTGAGCTGAAGAGCTGAATGTCCTCAAAGTGTGGGTGAAAATGACACCGAGGTAAGAAACTGTGTCTGTGATGTGTCTGTGCCTGTTAGCTCTGCTGCTAGCCATGCGAAGCTAACGTTATCCTGCTGCAGTATTCCCGACAGGAATAACAACGCTTTTAGAAAACTGACACTCGGTTATTACTGCCTGGACAGACTAAAAACTGAGGGTTTAACCCGTAAGTGGCGTAGGACTTCGTGAAATACATGCTTCATTTTCACTGACTAACCTGTGGAGAGATGCTAACTTAAAGGGGGTTGAACTAATTGAAGTCACGCGTGTGTCACTACTGTTAAATGCTACATAGTTTGTGTGTAAATCTCAGTGATACTTCAAATTAAACCACCTTGTAGAGATGTGATTAGGGCAGAAGATTAATCACAAGTAATAGCTCTACACTAAAACCTCACTAAATTAGAATTATGTGAGTATTATCAGTCAAAAGTACTTGGTGTGTAAAGCCAGAGTGTTCATGGTGCTGTAAAATGATGTTTAGCTGTTATGTATGTTTACATTGATTGACATTACTGCTACATTAATGTATATGTTGCATATTCCCTCTATAGACGTTGACGATTGAGCTCATTTGTTTGATCTACAGTAATGCATCATGTTTCGTAAGATCACTATATGTTTGCACTGTTGTTGTCCTGCAAGAGCCTTGTATCTGAATACTCAGCTTTTTTTTAAACTCAAAAACAGACATACCTTTAGTAAATCCAGGAGGATCTTTTAAAGAGCCTCTTGCTTTTTCTTAACCCATAAGGAGTCATATAAACCTTCACCTTATCACTGTCAACAACAACACACGTGAAATAGGAGTTTCTCAGTGGACAGAAAGGGGAGGAAAAACTCTAATTTGAAAAGTTCTAAAACTGTTAGACAAAAAATGTGATGAAGTAAAACGTCCAGTATTTCCCCTGGGATGTAGTGGAGTACAAGGTTTTCCCTACTGTTATAAAGGCTTAAGTGCAACACCCAAAGCATTTTGGCCACAACCTAAGCCAAAGTAAAATCAGCTTTTTGGATGCTGTTTATTTATCATCTGCTCCAAAACTACCCCCAGACTCTTCCATACATGTGCTTAAATCTTCCACAAACTAAATAAAAATGCTGGAATACAGACAGCACCTCCTGGAATACAGACAGCACCTCCAAAAAGCAAGAGAAAACCCTGAAGTAGAAGTGTAAAGTTAAATATAATGAAAATACTCCGATAAAGTACAAGGTCTTCTAATCAAACACATATCCCTCTGCTTATTTTAGGAATGAGATTATAGATATCTAATCATTCCAAAACTTGGCATTGAAATACACATTCTCTACAGGAGTATATCAAGGACCAATCCTTTCTTTCTAGTGATTCAGACTCCAGTCCTGTGACTGTAATAAACTGCAATATGTGTCATTGGATGAGATCATCAGATAAAGATTAATTCTCTGATTTCCACCTTAGGTAAACATTATACTGCAATCAGGAAACCTGAGCCCTTCTGTGAAATATGTGTTAATTCAGAGTTCAAGTAGAACCCTTTGTAGTTTTACATTTCCAATCTAAATTCTGCCTTGTCCTGTTTTTCTTGTAATTTCATTTTGCTGCAGCTAACTGCTAACAAATCTGGCTGGACATCAGTGCCTCCTGTGCGTCCACATGACTCATGCTGGTTCTTGGAAATATACTGATGCTGCACTGTTTCTCCCTCTGATTTCTTTTCTTTTTTTTATTCAGATGACTCACCAGTGGCTTGGACATCTGTGATTTGACAGAAGATGAGGCTTGCTCAGTTTGTCAGGCTTTTCATTGCTTGTAATGATTGTTACTGTAGCCATACACACCACACTAACATGGACAATCTATAGTGAACCATGTTTGTTGCTTTTTGCACATCACACTCACTAACAAACACTAAGTGCATAAATTCTTATTTGGTTTGAGTTAAACGCTGACAATGTCACTGGGTGAGCAGTCTCAAAAGTGGTTTCCAACCCATGTCCAAGCCACTGTTCTTCAAGCAACCGGTTTACAGCCCAAGGGCAAGAATGGCACCAACGATGCCTACACTATCATCCAGCTGGGCAAAGAAAAGTACTCAACATCGGTGGCAGAGAAAACACTCAACCCCGTCTGGAGAGAAGAAGCCTCCTTCGAATTACCTGGGCTGCTGTTGGAGGGAAACCCTGAAGTGTATGAGCTCTGCCTTATCGTGATGCATCGGTCCCTGGTCGGGATGGACAAGTTTCTGGGTCAGAGATGCATCAACCTCAACGAAATTTTCGATAATAAGGAGCGAAAGAAAACAGAGTAAGTCTCACAAGCTCTAGTCCAATCCAGTGATGATTGTGTGATCATCTGGATGTAGGTGATTTCATATCCAGAAAAGGATGCTCATTGCAGTAAAGTACATTTTATATAAATTCAATGACAAATTTATATTACAAGGTCGATTTCTTATAACATTTGTACGCTACATATCTACAAATAACAATTAGTCACTTATTTGATTATTTTGTGTACTTTTATTTTGAACCATTGTGCAAATTTTCACTTACGCATGTGACAAACGATCAATATAGAAAATAAACAGGTAAATGAAAAGAGTTTTTAACTATAGTTTCATAGAAAATAAGTATTAAAGGTAAATAAACCTATGACTTTTTAAATTGTAGTTACAAAGAAAATGAATATATTCCAAAAATGCGAATTTGGTCAAAAATGATGTCGCTTTTCAACAGCAGTAAACCCAGACGAATACATTTGTATAAATATTAGTTTTATAAGATACCAAATGTAAACATGGTAAAATAATGGTAAAATATGTCTTTTTGTCTTCATTCAACAAATGGGGGAGAGCGTAATGTAAAGTAAATGCGTGAGTCGCAAGAAAAGCTCCAATGTAGAGAAATAAAATGCCGTTTAGATCATTCCACAGTGGTTAAGTTCTAAGCACAGAAACACTTATAGCTGCAAGGCAAGGTTTTAAGGAAGCGCAGCCTGAATACACGCCTCCCTCTGTCTGTGTGCGTGTGTTTACTAGTGTTGATATATTTGAAAATCATAAGAGCAGAGAGTGGAGATGTAGTCATAGTCACTACTTCTTTATAGACCTGCCCTCCAGCTTACCACAAGACTGTTATTGGCTCAAAGTACACACTCATTGTCTGAGTTTAAACACACACAAATGTCTTGTCCATGTCAAAATATGGCTAAAATTAAAAAAAAATATAGGCAGAGAGCAGGTAAACACACAGTCACACACAGTAGTATGAGGTAGACTGATAAGTTGGTGCTGATTTCATGCTTTATAAACAGTTGGCATTGTATAATATCTGGTTTCGAAAATTACAAATACTGGCTTTGTGGGTAAAATTAATTTTAAAAAATTATCTTGCATAGATTTATTATAGTTAAGGTGATATACATTTTTTATTCATTACTTTGTGCTGATTGAGATTTATTTATTTCTGTATTAGTTACATTGACTTGAATGTTCACAGGGTTTCTGCAGGTCATTAAAAAGCCTTAAAAGTCATTAAATAGGTTTTGTGAAAATTAAGGCCTTAAATTGCATTAAAAAGCATTAAATTCAATGTCCAGAGGCATTAAAAGATAAATACACTTGATGGAAAAAAAAGCATTGTTATTTATGATTTATTTTGATTAGATAAACATTTAATAATTTTGATCAGACTAATAGTGTGATGATTAACAGGTGGAACTCTTTAATTGGCTATTGTTTATGGCCGATACACAAGGTCACAACGCCAGATGCCTGGAACGCAACGTGCTGTGAGTGTGGTCATGCTGTGGTGAAAGAGCGGAGGGAATGTTTGCAAATGTGGGAAAAATGGGAAAATGCAAGTTTCAGCAGAAGTGATTGGAGGAGGAACTGTTCAGAACCTGGTTAAAGCCTGTGGACAGTAAACTGTCATAAAACTATATATGAAACTGCATCTGCAGTTGGACATGGGCGTTAAATGTGTTTACAGTGGCATTAAAAAGGGCATTAAAAAGCATTAAATTAGATGCTGATACCTGCAGAAACCCTGGTTCAGTTTAAGAGTAATCTGCCTCTGAATGAAAGTAAGAGTTAGTTTCAGACATGCATCATACATGTTCAGTATCAGGTTGTTGATGAAGGCGCAGGGATAAAATCATTTTTATCCTTTTTACTGCTCCAAACACTAAAATATCCACTATCTGTTGACCTCTAACTCTTATTATATTGGTCCATACATTGTTTTACTACTTAAATATTATATATTGCACCTTTTAAACCACAACAGGAAAAGGAGAATAACAGTATAAATAAATAATAATGTAATAAGTGAACAAAACTCTGCTTCTGTGCCATTTGGAAGAAAAAAGTAATTGGGATGCACTGACTAATTGACCAATACTCATATTTAAGATGACATTTTTGCTGAAACTGACATTATTTTCTATTTCTTTATGTTGTTTGTTATAGTTATTTATCCCCTTAACAAAGAAATCTTCATTATAAATAGAAAAAAAATTACTATTTGTAACTCTTTTAGTCCCTCATTACATTGTTTGTGAATGAACGCAGGTTAAAACATACACTTTTATGAAATATATTTAATATAAACAGACAGATAAATATCTAAAAAGAAGTCTTGTATGTTGATACGATACTGGTCAATATCAGTGCATCGAGCTAATGAACCAATGAAAGTATTCCCTTATACAGAGTGATCACTGACATCATGAAACATACAATACAACACAATATGACACTATTGATATTTTTCTGTTGTTATATGATATACACTGTCATGTCACACAGGTTACTAGTTTAAAATTAGAGCATAAATCACTGAATTTTATTGTTCAGTAACTTATCTTACCTAACTGTAGTACTGATTTTACTGATCATGCTCATTGCTCATTTTCTTATGATACAATGATTTACTGAAGTACAGAAACCAGTCATGCATCTGTGTGCAACAGAGCCCTGAGAGGAAGTGGAAAGAGTCTGCAGACATATTCCAGTCAGAAGTGAATGACACCATGGGACAACTGAGTTATGTGTCACATTTACTGCATGTGTTTTGTCTATATTTCTATATTAGGCCACGTATCTGGACCTAATGGTGAAGTGATGGGTTTGTGGGTTACAGTCTGTATGGCCTTTTTTTGTGGGACGATGATTGAAACACCATTGTATTGTCATGTAATGTCTTCATGCATTTGTTTTAGAAGCACATTTTACTGCCGTTTTACTAACTTTAGGTCTGTTCTAATTGAAACCGCAGAAATGAATTTGTTTGAAGCCGGGCAGATGGACCGGTCCAACAGAGAGGCCATGTTGTTTCTCCCTTAAGTCACTCCAATAATAAAACTACCACAGATTAGTGCTCAGTTAGTGACTGAAGGAGGATTTTTCCATCTTGTTAACCCTCTATTGTCGGAGGCTTAGCGATGAAATGGCCTACATTGTTCGGAGATTATTTTTAGCTCGATCGCTGACAAAGTGAGCACCTGTGAGCCTAATTGAAACTAGTGGAGCTGGCCAAACATGTCTAGTTGGTTACCCCTATGGTTGTCTAAGGCGTGAATGCACTATTGTGTGATTCTCTGCCTGTTTTTGTTTGTAATTTGTCTTCAGGTGTTTTAATTTCTCATACAAGTGCAGCACATACACATATGCTGTTGCTCAAGCGAACATTAAGCAAACAGGAACCGAGTGACCAAAGTGGATCTGGTGTTAATTAGCCCACTGCACATTTCAACATGGAACGACATTAGCACACTTCCTCTGTGCCCATCAGTACGGAGAATGACAATATGTTATAATCAGCGTGGATTGCTTGTATTTGCTTTAGGAGCTTGATGCACCTTGAGGCTGTGTTTTTTTTTTTTTTCTTTTTCAGCAGAGCTTCTGTAATAGATATGCCCTGGTTGCTCATTGGCCTAATCCCACACTGCAGGCATACTCGACAATGACGGCAGGACCCTAGATACTATATCCACTCTCCACAGTGGGTCTGTGTTCGCTGTGGCCCATCCGCAATGTTATTGAACTGACATATTCGGGAGGAAAGCCCGTCTTGATATCTGAGTAGGCAGCCCATAATTATCGCACACCTGTGTTTGTTGATTGTGAGGAGTTTCCCAGCGGTCCGGGCCCGAGTGGGAGGATTGTGGTTCCAAGCACAGGAAGGTTTATCTTGGCCTTGAGACACACGTGAGGTGCAGGCCCGGCCCCACGGCGGCGGCGTGCTGTGGCTGCTGATCCGACTGAGCGCGGCGTGCAGCATGGGAATCGGACCCAGGAAGGCCTTTCATGAAGGGCCCCTGGGCCACGAGCGAGACGCTTCAGAATTCCATCAAACAGCTGCGCTCCTTAGACAGACTTCAGCAACACCTTCGGATTCGACCGATAACCGATGTTTTATGGTTTAATTTAAGGGATGCTACAAATGTCCGTTTAAGTCTCAAACAAATGACAGTAATTGAACCTAAACAAATGCATGAGAAGTGGTTTCAGATGTATCTGTAATCCATGGAAAGGAAATTCAGATATTTGTTTATGAACACATTGTACATGTTAGAAAATCAAACGTTTCCGTTTTTTTATATAGATTTTTATATGGATTTTTCTTGTTATATTGGTTTTAAATGTTGACATTTGAAATAATAAATCAAAAATGGTAGTGAAAACAAGAGCTGCAACCGATTAATCGATTAGGTGCTTGAAGCGAATGCAAAAATTCACAATTTGATTAATCGACTCGAATTGAATGAAGGGAAATATTCTATTGCAGTTTTCCTGAATTGAAGCTTCTGTGTGCGTCACAATAAGCGTCCGTGTGAAACACAACAGTGGAACCAATGTTTAAAAGCAGAGAAATGAAGGAAACAAAGCTTTGATTCAGGAGAATTGTGGTTGAAGGATTTTTTTTGGGATCACTTTGAGTTGATTAATCATTTCAGCTCTTGTGAAAACGTGAATATACTGAAAACTACACTATTTAGACAAAAGTATGTGGACACGTTGAATTCAGGTGTTTCTTTTCTAACAGGTGACTGGGATACAAAACACTAACAAATGTTATAATATAGTTTTATATTGTGGTGAATATTGCATTGCATTGGTTAGTTTTGTTTAAATTGTTGTCTTTAATATTGATGTTTATAGACTATATGGACAAAAATATTGGGACACATCATGTCTACAGCTGTAAGATGTCCTGTTCATGATGATTTTAGACATAAACATCAATATTTCCTTCTTAATTGAGATGTTGATGGTTAGATGTGGTAGAAAATTATTCAGAGCATGAAAAATAGTTTAGAAATTTAGAGGAATAACATTTAAAGTCATAGTCATGGATAAAATAAAATAAAAACAATTAAATCAGTGTTGAGAGAAATTAAATAAAAACCATTTCAGAGGCATTTTGGAATCAAAGATGGCAATTTAAACCAAACTAACCAATGCAGTGATATTTATCCCAATATAAAACTATATTATGACGTGTATATGTCAGTATTGTTTTGTATCCCAGACCCGTTACAAAAGAAACACCTGAATTCAACGTGTCCACATACTTTTGTCTACATACTGTATTTATAATCCATATAAAGAAAATTCAGATATTTGTTTATGAACACATTGTACACGTTAGAGAATAATAGTGAAAACATGCGAATATACATTTTATTATGTCGGTTTGAGTTGACCTTCTGCTAAGCCCCTCCCCTTCCGCGAGCAGTTTTTGTTATTCACACTTTTTCTCACATTTGTGTAAATCAGCACCATTTGTGTCAGAGCAGTTTACATAAACCACATAAAAGAAACACCGCTGACGTTGAGTGCATGACAGTGATATCTTTGTTATGTAAAACCTGCGTGATAAGTTAGATAACGTTAATTAGCTGAGGAGTTTTCAGAGATTCTCAAATTAAAACATACAGTGCATGTTATTTCTTGGCCTGTGTTCTTTGGCCTTGATCAGTGATGAACCTCTGTAAGTCTGTATATAATCAGTAACTTTAATGGATTCAACTGTGAGTGAGTTCTCCCACACGGTTTAATCCATGTCCTGTTTTTTTGGCTTCAGAAAAGCAGAAAAAAAGAAAAAGTGGACCCCTGGTTCTGGCGTCTCAAACATGTCTGTCCAGTGTCCTGTTGAGTCTGGACAGCAGCTTCTTCTTCTTTGGTGTTTCACTGCAGTTGACATTAGCTGTGAGGGAGACATTCTTCAATTTCTTCTTCATTTTCATCATTGTTTTGTCAATTTCTGTTCATTTTCTTCTCTATTTTCTAGATCATTTTATTCTTTTTTTGTTGGTCCATTTTCTTAATTATTTTTTGACATTTTTAATTATCTGGATTAGTTTTTTTATCGTAATTTTTACTGTTTTTTTTTTAAATTAATTTTGTTCATTTTTTCTTTTCTTAATTATTTAGTTTTTTTTTGTTTTTTTTGGTCAATTTCCTGATTCTTTTAAGGGTTTTTGTTGATTTTCTTGATCTCATTTTTATTATTTTGATCATTTAATTCATTTTTGTTCAATTTCTTCATAATTTTGTTAATTTCCTGTCATTTTCTAGATCATTTTATTCTTTGTTTTGGTCCATTTTCTTAATTATTTTTGACATTTTTTAACTATCTGGATTTGGTTATTTATCATCATTTTTATCACATTTTTTTGTTAAATTTGTTCATTTTTTCTTTTCTTAATTATTTTGTTGTTTTTTTTTTTGGTTATTTTCCTGATTCTTTCAAGGGTTTTTATTGATTTTCATTATAATTTTTATTATTTTGATCATTTTATTCCTTTCTGTTCAATTTCTTCATAATTTTGTTCATTTCCCGTCATTTTCGATATCATTTTATTCTTTTTTTGGGTCCATTTTCTTATTTATTTTTGACATTTTTTACTTATCTGGATTTGTTTTATTTAATCATAATTTTTTTTTTTTTTTTTTATCATTTTTTTGTTAATTTTGTTAATTTTGCTCTTTTCTTAATTATTTGGGTTTTTTTTTTTGGTCATTTTCCTGATTCTTTTAAGGGTTTTTGTTGATTTTCTTCATCATTTTTATTATTCTGATCATTTTATTCATTTTTGTTCAATTTCTTCTTAATTTTGTTCATTTCCTGTCATTTTCTAGATCATTTTGTTCTTTTTTTTTGTTCAAGCTCCTAATCTTTTTTTAGTCTATTGTGTTTTTTGTTCATTTCCTTGATAATTTTATTAATTTCTATATGTTACACACTGTCTTCCACAACATTAAATCAGCATAAACAGACTAAATTCAATCTTCATTTTTACTATAAGAATGTTCTGCTGTAGATTCATTTTTGGGGGAGAAATTGAGGTCTTATGTGAGTTCATAATGAATTTAGGGTTGTGAGGAAACACTGTATTTGTCTTTTTGGGTCTCGTGCTAAAAAACTTTTGAAGAATCAGTGTTGTATCACAAACACTGCAGATTTTCTTACATTCCCGGTAATTAGTCCATTTGCTTCCAAAACCCCAAATATCAGGTTTGGTGTTATTTGACACTTGAGAGATGTCAGTGGGTGAGGGTTGTGGTTTCACACCTCCAGAATTTCAGAGCAAAGGACACTGCTTTTTCTCCAACAATTCCACATACTTGGCAATTTTTTAATCATCCAATTTCATCTGGATGGTTAATAACACATTCTTCAGTGGTGTGACAAACTCCAAACACATTCATAAGTGCTTCACATGGACTTAAATTTGACTCGGCTGCAGACAGAATCCATTGTTCGACTCATCCTGATGCTGGTTTCCTAAAGGACACTCTCACAGGCCCTATAACACAGAGGATATGTCTCATTAGCATGTATGAACTGTTGGGTTGCCCTGCGACGTGGCTTTGCAATTTCCCAATTGCTTGTCGTTGCGTTTCTGAACAAAGGCCAGATTTGTGCAAATGCCACTTTATTTTGCTCAGAGTGAAGGCACAAATCCCATTACTTGCAGCTGGAAAAGCAGAGAGGTTAAACAAATAGGTGCCCAAAAGCAGTCTGAAATGGTCTATATTATTCGGCGGCGGGCTATTTCTTATGTTCAGTTTTGCAAAGAAGAATGTTTATCCTCTGAATGATAAATTGTATTCTCAAAAAAAAAAAAAAAAAAAAAAAAAAAAGTTCAAACGATTTAAGCCTCTGCATTTTTGTAAAGCGAGTGGATTAGTCTGCTCAAATTAGCCTTTTCAGTGTTGTCCACAAAGAAGTAGGTAGAGCACATTAGAAGAATGTGGGCTATTTTTTCCATTTGTCACATTGTTTGATAGTGTAAGGACTTTTACTACACTCCGATTTTGTATACCTGTCCGACTGAATTATGTTGCAAATGGTGTAATCAACTTAGAAGATTTTCATAAACCCCGTTCCTTTTCCAGAAATTGCCTCATTGAATTTGCTCATCATAAGCTCCGTCCTCTCTCCTTTTTAGCTGGTATTCACTGGATTCGAAGCCGGGGAAGAAAAGGAAAGAACGAGGCCGCATCCAAGTCAGCATCCAGTTCATGAGGAACAACATGACCGCCAGCATGTTTGACCTCTCCATGAAGGAAAAGCCCCGCTCGCCCTTCTCCAAACTGAAGGACAAGATGAAAGGTCGCAAGCACGACGGCGGTTACAGCGACACGTCCTCCGCCATCCTGCCGCGGTCCGCCGTGTGCGATTCAGAACCCGGCCGCCAATCATTCGCCCCAGAACCACAACGGCAGCCCGAAGCCAAGGTGAAAAGACCTCTGCTGGCCGGGGCGCACAAGCTGTCGGCCGCTCATTCCATGTCGGATCTCATCGGGACACATTTCAGACCCAAACTGGATTCAATGAACTCAATAGAAGAGACTGGAGGTGAGAATTCAGCTTCCCACTGTGAATCAGAGGGGATTTATACTCGGATTTCAGTTTGTCAAAAGATCATATCATTACCTTTTATTATTATTTTAATATATATATATATCTTCTGGAAAAAAAAACCCAAACCCCAAAACAGGTGCATTGAGATTTAGGGGAATCATCATAAAAAGCACTGAGTTCCATGTCTGCAGAGCACTGAGGCCATGTTCATTATATAAAACACAAATAATATTAAAGAAATTACAAAAAACCCCAAAAAACCTAAATCATTGGTGTCAAACGTGGCCTGGGGGCCAAATCCGGCCCACCAAAGGGTCCAATCCGGCCCTTGGGATGAATTTGTGAAATGCAAAAATAGATATTAAGATATTAACGATCCTTTTAGTTCAGGTTCCACATTCAGACCAATTCAATCTCCAGTGGGTCAGACTAGTAAAATACTATCATAATAATCGATGAATACTCACAACTCCAGCTTTTTCTCTTGGTAAATGTAAATCTTTGCATGTATTTACATTAAAATAAAGTATAATTTCACAAAATATTTGAATAACCTGAACAAATGTGAACAACTTGAAATGTCTTAAGAAAACTAGGTACAATTTTACCAATATTCTGTCTGACACTGAATATTTTGTGTATTTGTAGATCCACTGTGATCTATAAGTTAAAATAAACGTGGAAATGATAAACTGAAGCAGAATATTGTTAAAATTACACTTATTTTTTCAGTTTGTTCATTTTATTCACATTGTTTGAAAGGATAGTTTGGAGATGTAAACATTGTCATTGTTTAATTTGACTTTTTTCGCTCTAAAACATAGAGAAAAGTTGGAAGTTGACATTATTTACATATTATTATATTATTATTATTTTACTGGTTCGGCCCACTTCAGATTAAATTTAGCTGAATGTGGCCCCTGAACTAAAATGAGTTTTGACAGCCCTGCCCTAAATTATACCAGAATGAGAGGATGGTACAAATGTGGGTTGTAAAAAAAAAAAAGAAAAAAGTTGCAGTTTGTATTAAAGAAAAATACATATTATTATTTTATACAACATTCAAATAATAATGATTTTTTTTCGACATTAGATTTAGTCAGATTAGTTCAGACTTGATTAATCCCACAAAGCATCATTAGTTAATATAATACTTTTAATTCTACTACTCTTAAGTAAATAAGTATATTGCCTTTATATAGAGAGGGTTAGATTCAGTGTGTGTTGCATTTTCAATATATACAGACAAATAACTAGATTTAGATAAATTTCTTCGGCAGGTAAAATACTACTTCCATGTCGCTAGTCGTCGTAGCAACGCAGCGTAAACGACTGTAGCGTTACCTTTAGTGAATTGCAGCTACAAGTGATGCAGCAGAGGAGAATGAATCTTTAACCTCATAAGTTATAATTGCTGAAATAAAACATTAAATGTTGCTCTGACTCAAATCCGTGGTCGATTCATCAAGATAAGAGCCGATTAAAAATCAGTGTCACATGTCGCAACGTGATGATGCACATAAACACTAACAGCTACAATTCTGTATCGACCAATCCATGATCTGCATGATTTTACAGAAGGTTTAGTATCACTTAAGCTCACTCAGAGCAAAGGTGACACTAGAAATAGCCTCTGATTGTACCAGGTAAATATCAAAAAATCACATTGAACCGAAGCAAGTCAAGCTGATACAAGCAGAAGTACTGACTGTAAAGGAGAAATAACAGCTCAAAAGTAGAAATTGTGCATCAAAACAAACCATAAACAAATCTAGATGGAACAGAGATTCAGATTTCTTGAAGTATTTATCATTTTGACTTAGATGTACATTCCAACAGTTTCTAATAGACATTAATAGACGTTCTGAATACTACGTTTACAGTCTTCTAATTTTTATATGGGATACATGAGGAGGATTTCACCTGTTACTCAGCTGTCATCTCTGTGCAGCAAACTGTTGTCCTTGTAGTGGCTTTTATTGGGTACCCTTTGCTTCTTAGAGTATTTCATTTTCAGGTATTGTATGTTTAATATGTTTGTAAGATGACGCTTAAAGGAATAACAGCAGCGACCCCCCTTTATGAAGTCAGTGCTGCTTTTATTTATTTATTTTTTTCCTCCCATTGTTTTTATTGTAATTTTTTGTTTTTCATTCAACAACAGTGTCTTCTAAAGACTAAGGCTGTGTATTGGCAAGAATTTGGCGATACGATACAAATCGTAATACTAGGATCACAATGTGATATATAGCAATAAAATAATAATAATAATAATAATAATAATAATAATAATAATACATTTTATTTGTATAGGGCTTTTCATATAACTCAGAGACACTTTACATGCAGCAGATAAAAACAGAAACAGACATATTAAAAACAGATTAAAAGCAGGTTCAAAAGGCAGGTATACGAATGTAAAACAGTTAAACATTAAACATTAAGATTAAACATTAAAAGCGATCTTAAACAAATGAGTATTTAAAAGGGATTTTAAAGGTGTTGGGGTCGGAGCAGGGTCGGATAGAAGGTGGGAGGGAGTTCCAGAGGTTTGGAGCTGCGATGGAGAAAGCTCTGTCCCCCCAGGTTTGGTGTATATATCATGATACTGTTAACAAGGTGATATTTTTTGTTTTGTTTCTTTTATTTAAAAAAAGATTATTTCCTGGAAAAACTTATAGTACAGCATTTGCATAAGTAAAGTTTTAACATGCGGCTTTACCAGAACAAAAATTACACAAATAAATAAATAACGAAATAAATAAATAATGTTTTGCAGAGATTACAGTTTAAGATCATGTTTAAAAGTGCATTTTCTTTTAGGAAAAGAATGCATAGTGTTCAGTCCCTGAATCATCCAACATCAGAGCATTATTTTTGTGCATTTCCAATAAAAAAAAACCAAACATTTGCCTCTTTCAGACATTAAAAAGTGCTTTTAGGATGCTTGAAATTACTATTATCGATGTCAAAAAACTACCTGCAATATCACAATACTTCTTTTGTAGTATACAACCAGAGCAAAATACTCATATATACATATATAATGTGAATGTATAAATAAAAGAGCATGATAAACAAAAAAGAAAAACAAAAATGAATCTCCGCCATGTCTGCACTTGAATAAATACTTAAAAATATCGATACAGTACTTTTTAATATCAGTACAGTATCATGAAGTGAAATATCGCACTATATTGCGGAACTGATATTTTCTTACACCCCTGCTAAACACTAGACACAAAACAAAACATACACAACAACTCCTACATGAGAAATAAAAACGCAAAAACATGGCTTAATACAGAGGGTGGTGGGTCAGACTTACAATATACAAGAGTCACATTTATCAATATCATTTATCAGTCCTTTTAATGGGTAGAAGAGAGGTCCAGTCCAATATAATCCAAAAAGGGACTGCTGCTTTTATTTTTAATTTGCTTAAGATTGGATGATGGTATTTTTCATCTCTTATGTTGCATTATGTATGTTTCCTTAAATGTTTTAATGTTTTACCTTTAAATTAAACATTTGGATTCTGTTGGTCATCAGTACAGTCCAATAGCGCTCACACTGTCAGTCCTTTATTTAATCCACAACTTTTATTGAGCTCTGGCTGGTAAACACAGATACAGTCACAGAATGTGTAGATCAGTGTTTTTCAACCTTGGGTTCGGGACCCCTTGTGGAGTCACTGGAATTTCTAGTAATTGATAAAAATGAAAAAGAAAAGCTAACTAGTAAAAAAATATGTGGTGAGTTGACAGAGACAATCATAATCCATAAAAGACATGACAAACTCTGAAGCTGAAACTGCAGCACTGTGGTTCTGTTTATCTGTCAAATGTTCATTGTGGTCAGTTTCAGATGCTGCAGCTCTTTCATAATTCATAGTTTGAGTTCTTGTTTGTTCAGTATTAATTGTCAGCCTTGTAAATCCAAGCCGGACTGACTGTACATATCCTGACCAAGGAAAATCAAATTCTCACTTTGTGCAGTAATCTACACCTGGATTTACTGCCTCAGTCCATAATAATATACATTATATAGACTGAATGTCGTTTAAAATTAACGTCTATTTGCAACATAGTGTAGCAAACTATTACATGATCAAAAACAAATTAATTTTAGCTACCAAAAAAAAAAGTGCTTGTTTTGAATGTCAGGGGTCGCCAGAAATTTGTGATGTTAAAATAGGGTCATGAGCCTAAAAAGGTTGGGAACCACTGGTGTAGATCCATGAGCAGAATCATCCAGAAAAATGTCATATAACCTTTCAGAACAGTGAATTTTGCTTTCACCAGAGTTAAGTTCTTTTATTTTTCTGTTTAGATTCACCAACAAGGAAACAAATCTCCACAACAGACAAATATTACTTAAAATAAGCTGCTCTGTCTTAACTGATGCGATCTCCTCTTAGACACAGTCATATTATGATGATTGACTTTATCTTCCAGGCGGTGTTGTGAGCACAGAGAGAAGCAGCAAGGAGGTGAAAAGTTCAAATGAATGATGCTACTGCAGATTTTAGAGGGAATAATGATGCTCAACTAAATCAGTAATCCCCAGTAAAAGGCATAATAATAAAACTGCAGTGATTAATTAGTCAGTAAAGATGTAAAAACCAACAGAACACTCAACCCAAACTGTGCGTGTTTGAGGCTCTTTTATCTCTTTATCTAAAACAGATCCCAGACTTTGATCAGCTACAAATTGGCCGCTATAATGACATATAATTAGTCGAGCCTAACTAAACAAACCCCAAAAAACACGCATATTTCCCAGTGTGTTTTTGCTCTGTCTCTAGGTTTTTATTTTGACCATAATGAGGTGACGTAATGCTTTCGGTGTGTCTTCCAGGGAGTGGGGGCGGCCCTCATCGGCGTTCCCAGAGCGAGGTGCCAGGCTACCAGGACGACGAGGCTCACGGTGACCCCTTCCCTGATATCACTGACACCCTGCCACAGAAGTATGCCACGCTCCCACGCAACCGCAACCCGTTCGAGGGGGAGCCCGGGCAGCAGCTGTGGGACCGGGCCGAACGGAAGGAGAAAAAGGAGAAGGTCAGCCTGCTGGAACGCGTGACGGGGAAGAAGGAAGGACGCAAGACCAGCAACGGGGGGCGTTCGGGTAGCTCCGGAGACCTGCGATCCCCCAACCCCTTCAGCAACGACTCACAAGGAGACACTAACCCCTTCAGCTCCAACTACAAAGCAAGGTAGAGTTTGTAGAACAGGAAGGGGCGGGGCCAAAGGGAATATACTGTTCACACAATGTCCTGTCAAACCGTCATGTTTGGAATAATAGTGGAATATTAGTGTGCGTGTAAAACATACAATATATGGACAAAAGTATGTGGACATGTTGAATTCAGGTGTTTCTTTTCTAACAGGGGTTAGAATACAAAATGGGATACAAAACAATAATGACTAATGTCAGAATATAGTTTTATATTATGGGATAAATATCATTGCATTGGTTAGTTTGGTTTAAATTGCTGAGAGACGGTTTTGACTTCATTTCTCTCAACATTGATTGATTGATTTTTTTTAAATTCATGACTATGATTTCAAATGTTCTACCTCTAATTTAAAAAAATATTTTTCATGTTCTGACAGTAAATAATAATTTTCTTCCACAACTAACCATCTGCTTTCTTCACATCTCACTGAGGAAGAAAAAATCTCCCATTAAACTTGATGTAAATATTGATGTTTATAAAATATATGGACAAAAATATCGGGACAGATCATGTCTAAAGTTGTAAGATGACCTTTTCATGTTGATTTGAGATTAAAAACGCCAATATTTTCTTAAAGTTTAATGGGAGATTTCTCTTTCTCAGTGACATGTGAAAAAAGTAGATGGTTAGTTGTGGTAGAAAATTATTATTTACAGTCGGAGCATGAAAAATATTTGAGAAATTTACGTAGAACATTTAAAATCATTAAAAAACAAAATCAATGTTAAGAGAAATTAAATAAAAACCATCTCTGAGGCATTCTGGAAGTAAAGATAATTTAAACCAAATTAACTATTACAATGATATTTATCCCGATATAAAATTATATTCTGACAATAGTCATTGATTTTTGTATCCCAGACCCCTGTTAGAGAAGAAACACCTGAATTCAACGTGTCCACATACTTTTGTCCATATAATGAGCACAATATTACTCATACATCCAATTATTATCACTGCTGAACTACCAACCAACTTATAGATGCAACCAACTGTTGCACTCATCTCACATAAACATATTATAAATCTTCCATTGTCAAATCCCATGACCTTACAAAGCAGCTGAATTTGAGATCACATGAGAAGTCAGCCCTGATTTCATACAGCCTGCTCCTGAGATGTCCTACAGACAAAGAAACAACTCTTCAGGTGGAAATAATATTATCTAATTTCCACCATCACACTCTATATACGGTCGTATCTCTCAACCACAAGTTCCTGCGCTTCAGTTTTTACATCACATGCCCACTGAGTGCTCTAGCTCCCCCGTGGGGCCCGACCCTCTGCTCAAAGATATAAGTTACAGCATTCTCATGAAGTTGTGAATACCTTGTTGATTGAGATCTGCTATCTGATGGAGCCCTTCCCTCTCATTCTGTTGTCGAGTGTTATTGTTCAAACATTTCCACCGAGCCGGTTCCATCTATTTCCTGCGTTACATAAAGAGTTGGTGAGCACTGTGGCGAAGTTCTGGTTTATCAGTGTAGAAGGTGTCATTAGTGGCTCTTTAGAGAGCCCAGGCTCGATAAGAAGGCCCTCTGAGCTACAGTAATGAGATCCACTGCAGAGATAGACCACCCAATTAACCACTTATCTCTGAAGGCACTAGTCCATCATCTTTACTGCTGCCTTTGTCATGCAGTAGCTCAGTGGTCATTCATAATGTGGCGAGTACAGACGAGTGCTTGAAAGTACAACATTTACTGATTAACGTTGTCGCTGTTGCATCCAAACATGCCGCTAAACTCTGATTTTACCGATCATCTTCTCTTAAATACTGAAACCAGAGCCGGATACGGATGCTGTAGTAAAACATTACACTTGTCTAACGGTTTCTTTTGTGTAATGATCTCCTGTTGGTTGCTTTACAGCGATAAAAAGCTAACAGGAAATGAAGATATCACTTTCGGACAAAGAAAGACGGACAACTATGGCAAGAAAAAAGTAAGTAAGACGACATAAGCCCTCTCATTAATGCAGCTTATCTGTTAGGTAATATTGCGAGACGGTGTCAGTTTTACCTGACAGTTGATTGAAAGAAAAAAAACATAGGTCAGATGACCCCAACAGTTCCATGCGTGTCATTACTTCAAGTGTAATGTTGCAGATTTTTAATTGCAGACTTGGAGTTTCATTTGACATAGCAGCTGGTGACACTGATCTCTGAGGCCTCTGAAAATTCAGATGTGCCACTCAACTAATTAGCAGCTGCACATCGGTCATATGTCGCATCTGATCATAATTTGAAGCGGTGTGAAATTTCGGTCCTGAAGGTCACTTCTTGTGCTGTGTTTCACTGTTTCTGTAATTGGAGCTTTTTGAGACAAAACTGGACATAAATATCTGTTTTTCTTTCCTTTCAATACAAATTCTTATGTTTTTTTTTTATCCCTTGTAGTTTCCTTGCTGTATAAAATCTTTATTTTCTTCTCAGAAAAGCAAAAATTTGACAGCTATTACACAGCAAAATTGGTATTTACCAGTTAGTAGTGGAAGCAGTAGCTAAAGTGATGCCTAAATGAGAGGGAGAATGCTGATAATGGCTTTCCTCACCTTTCTTTGTGGGTGTTGAGGGCTGTCGGTATCCACACATGTGCCCTGTGCATGCAGCAGTGCCTCGCAGAAATGGCAGCTCTTTCCTCTGCTTCAAGGCCCTAATTAACCACACACGGGGGGAGGGAGGGCAGCGAGAGATTTCAAAGGACTGAGCTTTTAGATTCTCAAAGCTGAGCTCATTAGAAACTGTAATGACACAACTGGAGAATGCCAAGTGTGTGCCTTATCTCCTGCTCACTACTGATCGCAGAAGAATGGTCATCATTACTTTGCCAGTTCATGGTCATTTCCAGGCCTTTGTCACCAGCCACTAAAGCTCCTGATTATTATGCCGTGAGTGTATGTGTGTGAGAGAGCGGACGACGACGGAGGAAGCGAGCGAGCATGTGCACGTACACATGGTTGCGTATAAAACCAACATCCACTTCCATATTGCCGTCAGCTCTCGTATTCCTACTCACATGGTGTTTTTTTTTTTTTTTTTTAATGTGTGGAACAGGTGAGCGAGCTCTGTTCTCAAAACCCTCCTTCCATTTAATCTCAGTGGCAAATATTTCATTTCACACACACACACGCACACACATACATATACACAGTAGCCTTTTTTGCTGTTGGGGCGATAAGATACCTGGTGAGCAGTCCCGCTCCAGCTCTTTCTGCATTGTCTTTGCCCAGCAATAGAGGCTTGAATGGTGCATGGGAGTGGAAGCTGATAAGTGTGGTATTTTAAACAGGGTGAAGGCTTTGCTGCTCTATCCGTTTGGGGGAGGATGCCCAGCACTGAAGCGATAAAGTGGTCCCTCATTAAAAACGATTACAGCTCCTCTCGTACCCGCGCAATACGATCTGCACATACCGTACCACACTGCGCTGCCCAAATAGATTGTCCTCAAAGAGCAAAGCTGGGCTTGGGTTGCATCCTTATTTTGGTATTTATGAGCCTGACCTTTAATTGCAGAAATACGCAGCCTGGCATTTCCCCATAAAACATTTTTTTAGTGGTGGTGGTGGTGGTGGTGGTGGGGGGAGTCTTTGCAGCTTTGTCAAAGTTTTGGCTTGAACCTTTTCTAATTACAGGGTTCGTACCAGTGCTTGAAAATACTTGAATTTCAGTGTTGTGTTTTCAAGGTCTGAAAAGTACTTGAATTTCAGTTTAAGTGCTTGCGATCATAACTCTATGATGTGATTGATTTATTCATTTTTAATATTAACTATGTCAGGTTGGACGCCATACCACAGAGGTGATACATTTTGAAAACTAAAACTTTATGTCAAAAAAGAACATTAGCAGGTTCTATCAGGTTGACTCCAGCAGGGTTCCCACGGGGTCTTAAAGAGTCTTAAATGTCATGAATTTACAAATCTGCCTTTAATACCTTTAAAAAAGTCTTTAAAAGGTATTAAATTTGATATGGTAGGTGTTAAGTTTTGTTGCCATAAACTGCCATAAAGGTGTTTAAATGTGTCTGGGAAATGTTCAAGCCGCAAAGAAAGCAACATTAGTCGACTCAGTTTGACCTGTTCCAACCCGACAATTTGACTCAGAATGGTGGGAATCAAGGCGTTGGAGTAAATAAATACATTTTCCTAAATTCTTAAATTCTAGGAGTCACAAACTTTTGCCTGTATGGCCATCAAATAAGTATTAAATTCTGTTCTCAGTAGTCTTAAAAACCCTTAAAGGAGAGATATTTATTTATTTTAAATGGAATTATGCATTTTCAAACATTTCCCTGTGGTCTCCATAAACTGTAAATGCTCTGCTTGGGTCTGAATTCTTCATTCATTCAACTCCACAGGTCCATCTTCAACCCTATTTCTGAGTAATGACACCAGAAAGGTGGTTTGGAGCGCTGGCCCTTTAAATGCGCATGAGCCACTTCAAGCCCCGCCCCCTCCAGGTTGTTGGCTGTGCCGTTCTGTCCCGTTCAACCAACAACTGAACATTTTAGGTAATCGGCTCAAAGTTTGGACATATTTTCAGTTTTTACTACAACCACTGCTGCTGACAAACAATTATGTCGTACTCGGAGAAATGTTTGTGGGAAGTCTTGACCTTATATGTGCAAATGTCGTGACGTAACTAGTTATAGACGTAACAAATTAAGAAGGAATTGAAACGGGGTGTAGAAATCCACTTGATTTTTGCCTAAATTAATATAAAGATAGTTTTGCAGCACCTGGAGGGTTCAAATTCAAACTTTATGAACTATTCGGGTCCAAATACACAAATAAATGAACCACAGACTAATAAAAGTGGGTTTAGAGAAATATGAGCCCTTTAAGTTTTACTTGTAGAAACCTGTAGGAACCCTGTCCAGGTCCATTTTTAATCTTTATCTTTGTCGCTAAGTGGCTTCCCTTTTTTTGGATAAAACTTTGTGTTCTCATTGAACTTCTCAATGTTTTGCAATTATGAAATATAATTTTAGATGTCTATAGTGTAATACAATGAATGTGATTGTGATAAAAAAGTGACAAAAATAATCACAATCATATGTATTCCTCTAGATATGTGTTTTACCCCGGTGATAAGGTGCTGTGCTGGCAAAATTTGAAAATAAACCTTAAAAGTGCTTGAATTTGACCTTGAAAAATGTGTACGAACCCTGTAATTAGAACGATTATTCTTTCAGATGTATGTAAGTGGAGGAAAAGGAGCACCGTTGTCTCAAGATGTTGACGGCATGTTGAAGTGTCAGAGTCTCGTCCCATTAGGGCGGTTAAACTGTTTTTGACTCATTAGACGTACTGTTGGACAATGGCGGATCATAACATCTGCCACAGGATTTATTGACATGTCAGTGGAAGTGCTAAATCCCAGTCTCATCTCGACGACGCATAATTAGCCTTTATTAGCGCCAGAGAGAAACAGACATACACATGACAGTCTATATCTCATTAGACCAACACGACTAATTAGACCGTTTTCTCTCTTTTTCGCGTCGTGAGTAAACTTGACGGGTATCTTCGCAGTTGACTTTGTTGTCAGATGCTGTCGTCTTCTAAAAGGGGATCTGCTCAGCCATTGTAAACAACTTTTACCAAACACATCTGTCTCGGATCTGTGCAAAGTGTGTAATGTGTCGACACTCACAGCCTCCCCCAGGCCGGTCCCTCGTTTCCACGTAGGGTAGGGGTGTTGCATTTCTATCAAAGAGTTCCCAGAATGCTTTGGGAACCGAAGCAGTCACGGCCACCGGTGTTAGGAAAGAAGCAGATAAATGTAAATGTCTTTGCGAATAATCAAGCAAATAAAACTCCCTGTAAAATGATAGCGGTCGTGTGTTTGTGTAGATGGGCTCTGGTAGAGTGAAGGTGAATATTTCTGTTTCTCTGTTTTTATTCTCCTTCCTTTTATCTGCGTATTATCACTGTGAGTGGCCTTCTGTCTATGTGAAAGAACAACAAGCTCAGAGCTGCACCAACACCCTGAAAGTCACAAGTTTGGACAAAGGCGTGCTCTTTTTTTATACACTCTTTTCTTTCAGGCTGAATCCCAATTCACCCTTTGGCCCCTCCCCCTTACCTCTACCCCTACCCCTCTGTTTTGCGCGTACACCTGAAGGGGTAGTGTTGTCCCGATTCTCGATTAGATGGAGGGGAAGCTTTCTTTTCTTATATTCATCATTTAACCCTTTCATGCATGAATTGTGAGAACCTGAGTCAAGATTTATTTTTTTTGAGTGTTTTTATTCCTCCTTAGCCATGAAAAAAACAACGTGATTGAGGTTTTTTTTTTCTGTGACGTTACAAAAATATCCATGCATTTAATTTTTGAAGTAAAGAAATGTGTTTAAAACCAAATATCAGGGCCTCGCTTGCACATATGTTTTGGAACTGTCCTTGTGTTAAAATATATTGGACCAAGATATTTCAGACTTTATCCGAAATCTTAAAAAAACAACTTAAACCAGATCCTGTTTTTGCTTTGTTTGGTGTGAAGCCGGCTGCTGTAGAACTTTCCAACAACCAAAACAATATGATATGTTTTGTGGTGTTACTAGCGCGAAGATTAATCCTATTAAATTGGAAACAAAAAACTTCTCCCGCTCATTCAGCCTTAATGAGAGAAGTAATGAAACATTTACAACTGGAAAAAATTAAATTTTCATTAAAAGGGAAATTAAATGCATTCCACTTAACATGGCAACCTTCCATTGATTATTTTAATAATGCAAATGTGTAAACAACTTAAAATTGGCGATATACGATGTCCTCAGTTTTTTTTTTTTTTTTTTTTATGTTCATTGTTTACTGTTGTTTGTGCGCTTTTTGTTTTACTACGTGTTCTCTTTTTTTTTTTTTGCATTGAGCATAGTGAATGTATATGAACACGTCTTTGTTGCTATATGAAAAAAAAACTCAATAAAGAGAATTAAAAAAACAAAAACAAAAAACAAATATCAGAAAGTGATATGAAAACAATGAAATAAAAACATTTTTAATTCTGCTAATCTGATGTCTTCTCACATTTCAACATATTCTAATGCTAGTAATTACTCACTTCATGGAGATAATATGCAAAAAAAGCCTTTTTGTCTAGACAAATAACAATTGATTTACACTCAAACATGTTAGTGCAGATCAGGTTTATCCAGAACAGCACAGTTACAGTAATGGTCTGAATGTCAGTGTATGGGATGATGCATAAGTATCCACTGTGTTGGCTGATATGGAACTAAAACAACAAAATCCATTAATGTACAAGAGAACAGCTGTAGAATAACTGTCCACTGTAGTGACCTATGCATGAAAGGGTTAATACAGGGGTCTCAAACATGTGGCCCGCCAAAGGTTCCAATCCGGCCCGTGGGATGAATTTGCAAAGTGCAAAAATTCCACAGATTCATTTTAGTTCAGGTTCCACATACAGACCAATATGATCTCAAGTAAAATATCCTCCAAAAAAAAAAAGACTATATTTTCTTGTGGGTTTGATGTGAAAAAAATATAACATTATGTCTATAAATAATGACAACTTCAAATTTTTGTCTTTGTTTTAGTCCAAAAAATAACATTAAATTATGAAAATATTTACATTTGCAAACTATCCTGTAACAATAAAATGTGAATAACCTGAAATGTCTTCAGAAAATTAAGCACAATTTTAACAATTTTTTGCCTCTTACTAAGCGCTTAGTGTCTTTGTAGATCTGATCCATAATGCACATGTAGAAATGATATGCTGAGGCAGAATAATTTTATTTTTGCACTTATCTTTCTTTCTTGTGAAGGTCTTCACCACCTTCTCCTTTCTTGTTCTCCCCCCTTCACTCACCCCCCCCCCCCCATGTCAGGTCCGGCATCAAAATGTAATAATAAATAATAATAAAGTAATAATAAAGATGGTAGAATATCAAGGGGAGCTTCGTATACTTTTTTTTAAAAAACAATATCTTTATTGAACCTTATATTACACAATAATTAAGAATATACTCTACATAAATCAAACAATAAGCAACATATTCCCCCATATAAATAAATGATTGAAAGCAAAAAAAAAAAAAATCCAAAGTCAATGAGTGTTGACTGATGGAGCTTCATATACTTTGTGAAGTTTCCCTTGGCAAAGCAAATTTGTTCAGCACCAAAAGGAGCCAGACTACCATTCTGCTGTTTTGATGCTGGACAAGACAAGTGAAAAAAAAAAAAAAAAAAAAAAAAAAAAGAGAGGGGAAGGGCTAAGGCGGAGGGCAGCATAACCCTCGAAACACAGATTTTCCAGGACCACATTACGAACAGAGGGGTAGGAGAAATTTCCCTTAATTCTCTTTGAGTCATTGACAAAATGGAGGTAAACACAGCCAAAAAAGTGCAGCAGTGTGATGAAAGAAACACACAAATGTTCGTATTTTCTTTGTAAACAACTTAATCATTTGATCAACCGTTTATTGCTATTTCATTGTGTTATAGATGGCATTTCTGCAGTTTATAGTTGATAGCCATAAAACGAGGACCAAAGCCCATGGAACAGAGACGGTTCCAGCTGCTGACGGCATGGGGAATACTGTCGGAAACAAAGTTGTCACCAAGGTTATTATCATTAACGAAAACTAACGAAATGACGAAAGCTAGAATTGTAAAAACATTTTCGTTAGCTGAAATAAATGAAAACTATAATTTAAAGAAAAAACAATACCTAACTGAAACTGTATTGTGTGCTTACAGAACTAACTAAAACGTATGAAAATTATGGATAAAATTCCCTTCGTTTTTGTCTTTGTCAGTGTCGGATTGATATGAAATCGATTTAATTTGCTCTAGCAATTTTAGCTGCTGGCACCATATGATATTTAATGGTCCATCACTTGTCATCACTGGTGGTTTACAGTCGTCTTCTGGTCCCCACTCTACCTGGAAACATGGAGACTAATGTTGGGAGAAAGTCTGGGATTTATGGGAATGTAACGGAGAGGAAGATAAAAGATTCGACAAAACTAAAATGAATACTATAACTAAGCATTTAGAAAAAAATGAAAACTAATAAAAACTACCAAACCTGCTCTAAAAACTAATTAAAACTAACTGAATTAGAGAAAAAAAGTCAAAACTAAATAAAACTAAACTATAATGAAAAATCTAAAACTATTAGAACCTTGGTTGTCGCAGCTGTTAATAGCGGCATCGATGACTGATGATGACGTAACAGGTCGGAGAATAGGAGAATGTTTCAACCCCTACCCCTTGCAGCTCCATTTCAAGGAGTAGTGTCAAGTGCAAGGGCCAAGGGGGAGGGGTAAGGGGGAGGGGCTAAGGGGTGATTTGGGATTGGGCCTTAGTCTTTTTTATCTCACCACCCAATAGGAAACGAGCTGCGTCTTGCATCGTCGTTAGCAATTTCTTCAAACATCTTCTCCAATGGAAGATCAGATACAACATGAGTAATAATCTGAAGACATTCTGTAAAATTTGGCAGCTTTTTTTGGACCTTATGGCTCAAACCAATGAAGACCTTGGCCAGGGAAGTGGTCCATAACATGCCACTCACCTCTCTGTTTTTGGAGGAATCTGTGTGGAATCCAGCCTGTTTACTAGTGATGCAACATCCTGTACCTTATCATCTTGAGTTGTACACCCATTTAATTTTTATTTTTCTTTCCGTCTTTTGTATTTATCAATTTCTTTTCTCCTTTGTATTCCTGTAAGTTGGCTATTTTAAAAAACAGTTACAAACAATATATAAAAAAAACCCATCTCCTCCAACAAAGCTACTAGTTAGATTAATTTCAGATTTTATTTGTAATTTCCTTTGGACATTGTCTACAAACTTTGTTCACAGTTTTGAGAAATGTTTTACAAGTTTTTGAAATGTTAAAATAATTGCCTTTGCTCATAATGGTCCATATTTTGATGGTTTATAACATGTCGACGGTTAGAGATATCAATATAGTTACTATTGAGCACTGATAGGAAGTCATATATGGACTTTATGGATGATTTTAAATGTTCGACCTGGAAATTTCTAAAATATTTTTCACGTTTGGACTGTAAATAATAATTTTCTACCACAACTAACCATCTACTTTCTTCACATCTCACTTAAGAAGAAAAATCTCCCATTAAATTTTAAGGAAATATTGATGTTTATAAACTATATGGAGAAAAATATTGGGACACATCATGGCTACAGCTGTAAGATGTCCTGTTCATACTGATTTGAAAAATACTTTAGAAATTGAAACATCATGTAAACTATTTATCTCACACTCTTTATCTTCTCATCACAATTGCACTATTTCTCATGTTATGTGCACTATTTAAATTCTATTTTTTTTTTTTTTTTTTTTTTACAAATATTCATAGTTTGCAATGTTTTGTTGTTTGCCTTTTAATTCTTTGCACTTAACCTGAGAGCTCTACCTTCATTTCATTGTACTTGGTGCAGTGACAATAAAGACATTCTGATTCTGGTTTTGATAAGGGTCAAAACGCAGTAATGTCCTGTCAGAGAGCAAACTTTAATTGATTGCCATTCCAAGATTTATTTCAATATAAAATAGCTCCTTGTTTTGGATAATCCCTTAAAATTAATTTAAAAGTACAAAATATGGGTCATTTAGCAACACTAATCTGTCAAATTGTCTCTAAAATGTCCTGTTAGAGATTTCAAACACCGTGTTTTGACCCATAAACAAAATTAAGCAATGCAATGATATTTATGACAATACCTGAATTCAACATGTCCCAATACTTTTGGCCATATAGTGTATATTAACCCTTTCCTGCATACTGGTCACTACAGTGGACAGTTATTCTCCAGCTCTTCTCTTATATATTCATGGGTTTTGTTGTTTTAGTTCCACATCAGCCGACACAGTGGACGCTTATGAATCATCCCATAATACGTTGTAATTCATACCATTATTGTAACTTTGCAGATCAGGTTGATAAACCTGATCTGCAGTAACGTGTGTTAAATCAATTGCTAATTGTTATTAGACTGTAATCAACAGTTTTCTTAATCAAAAAGGTTTTTTTTTTTTTTGCATGTTGTCTGCATGAAGTTAGTAATAACTGGTATTAGAGTATGTTAAAATGTGAGAAAACATCAGATTAGCTGCATGAAAAATGTTTTTATTTCATAGTTTTCACACAGTTTATCACTTTCTGATGATGGGTTTTAAACATATGTTTTTTTGCTTCAAAAATTGGTGTCCAGCTGAGTGGACATTTTTGTAACGCCATGAAAAATAGGTTCATAAAAAATGTCTATCGCATTGTTTTTTTTTATGCCTAAAGAGGAATAAAAACACTCAGGAAAAAAAAACTCAACTAAGGTTCTCATAATTCATGCATGAAGGGGTTAAGCTAAAAACTATTTTTTTGTCCTGGGGCAAAGTCTTGTAAAAGTGGGGCTTTTTTATTATTTATTTATTTGTAAAACTGTAATTTTGCATTGACTTCATCAGTGTTAACATTGTGTTGAGCTGTTTTCTACATACTGTAATAGGAACACTCCAAAATGATGTGTGTAATCCAATACTTTCAGCCAATTAACAACAACAAAAAAGCCATCACACCACCTAAGCCTGTACAAACCTACGGAGATGCTAATGTCGGTAATCTAATCTGCATCACACCCCAGTATTATGATGCCGTAAGAGTCCGAGGAGCGGTTTCCGATTCCCCGGGTTAAGATTTCACCCCCTACCTGTGTTGTAATCGCAAAGTGGAGCTGCGGTTGAACAGAGCATGATGTTCTTGTTTTCCATTTTCAGGAGGTGACGCAGGAAAGCGTGGCGGCGTACAGGAACTTATCCTTCGAGGAAGTGGTGCAGGAGCTCATCAAGCAGAAGGAGGTGGTGAAGAAGAAGGACGCCCACATCAGGGAGCTGGAGGACTACATCGACAACCTGCTGGTGCGCGTCATGGAGGAGACGCCGAGCATTTTACGGACGCCCTACGAGCCAAAAAAGAAGGCGGGTAAACTTGGTAAAAAGTAGACGACGAAGGTTTAGGTTTAGGTAGCTGTCGTGTCGGTAACCCACGGTTGAAATAAGCAGGAACAAATGGGATCAATGGAAGCCAAATTTATGATTTAATTATTTGTAGTTTCATAGTCATTTTTTAAAAATACTTTAGTTATTTCACCGAACATAACTTCCAGCCTCTTTATTTGGCAAGATTGACATTCCTTATGACTTTTTTTGGGTACTGAAACTAAATAAGACGATAAGAATGCACTTGTGAACCGGCGGAGGTCCAACTGCTGCCTCTGTCCACGCGAAGGTAAAGGTGGGAAATGTAGCCAAACGTTTACCACACGCTGTAGTCATGTTTTTTGCGCGCCGAAGTAGTCGATGAGATGAAGCTGTAATTATTGCGTTTACACTGGAGCACAAGTCTTAAGCTGTAAAACACGTTTAGCAGAGGCAGATGTGGGTGAACCGTGCTCCCCCATCTACATGATTCATAGGTACACTTAATAACTAGACGTCACTGGACAGTATCTGGAAGTCTGGTGAATCTCAAACTTATTGAGTCATGTATCTTTCAGAAAAAAAAACAAAGAACAAATACACATTTCTTTTATCAGTTACTGGTTTTGGTTTACCCTTATTTTTTTTTTCAAATATATTTTACATGTGAAGACTATCATTTCTCTGACTTTAAGTGCAATAATCATAAGTTAAGCATCTTGCTTTATTCTGCTGGTAATCTTGTTTACATTTTAATCGCATCCTTCATCTCTTAATGTTGATTTTTTTTTTTTTTTTTTTGTGTTAGTGAAGCTGGGAGGTGTCTTTACAGCCTTCTTTGCTGTGAGTATGATCGTATTGCGGTACCGAGCTGCACATGTGGGCGTTTGCTGAACAATCTCTATTTATATGGCTCTCATGGCTCATTTGCATAATATTAATTTAATGTATTTGTAAGGTACACTAATGTTTAACTCTACTGTATCCCACTCCCCTCTCCCACCACCTGCTGTATTCACACTGTACAGTTAAAGATACAAACTCGCTTTTTTTACTCAACAACTGAAGGTATTCATGTATTTAGGACTAATACTAATGCCTTTTATATGTAAGTCCCATCGTTATTAATATGTTTACCTTTAATGTACTTCCAATCACAAATGCATTATGTACTGTGCCTCAGTATATTTCATCTTTACCTTGTTTCTGTATCATCGCTCATTCCAAATTCTAATTCTCATATTGTTAATATGTCGTGTGTGTGAAAATCAGCTTATATTTGCTCAAGGTAAACAGCCAGCGGGTGTTATTCAGGTCACAAATAACATTTTTCACAAACAATATTTTCTGTCAGAAGCTAACTGGCGTCTGAATCTGCGAAGCCAGTGTCACAACAGCACATGTTGATTGAATGAAAAAGCTCTTTTTATTCTGTTAATTTATGTGTTTCTTTGGATGTAACTGAATGCTGAGAGCGCTACCGGGCAGCTGTACCGCCGGCACCGACACGACGAAGTATGACATGTAACGCTTTTAGGCTCAACAAGAGAAGGGTTTGACTTGTGTTAGATAGAACACTACTGTTTAGTTTACATTTTGTGATTATTTCCTGTCGATGGGAAGCAGCTTCGTGTATGTACAGTGTTAGAACGTGTTTTGAACTGACGGTGACTAAGACCCCTGGTTTACCCCTGGTGATAAAAATGTGACGTGTTTGGAAAAGTAACAGTGTGGGATTTCATCTGGTAGTTTGCACGTCGTCTGAAGTGGTGGCATTTTAGCCTTAGCATTAGCATTTATCATTTCGAGCAGGGGTGTCAAACTCATTTTAGTTTAGGGGTCACATTCAGCCTAATATGATCTAAAGTGGGCCGGACCTGTAAAATAATATAAATAATAGGGTAAGAACTGATAAATAATGTCAACTCCAAAGTTTTCTCTGTTTTTGAGTGAAAAAAGTAAAATTTAGTACTGAAAATGTTTACATTACGAACCGTACATGAACGTAACATGAACAAATACGAACTACCTGAAAATTCTTAAGAAAAATAAGTGCAATTTTAACAATATTACCCTTTAGTTTATCATTTATACATGCGCATCACAGCTTATAGATCACAGTGGATCTACAGATACACAAAATATTTAGTAACAGGCAGAATATTAGTAAAATTCTACATACGTCTCTTAAGACATTTCAGGTCATTCACATTTTTTATAAAAGGATAGTCTGTAAATGCACAGGTCCATTCAAGAGGACCTTTATTTGGTATAAGGCAGGAATGTCAAACTCATTTTAGTTCAGGGGTCTCATTCAGCCTAATATGATCCAAAGTGGGCCGGACCAGTAAAATAATATAAATAAAAGGATAAGAACTTATAAATAATGTCAACTCCAAAGTTTTTTCTATGTTTTTGAGTGAAAAAAGTCAGATTCTGTAATGAAAATGTTTACATCTACAAACCGTACCTGAACATAACATGAACAAATATGAACCTGAAAATTCTTTAAAAAAATAAGTGTAATTTGAACAATATTATGTCTTAGTTTATCATTTATACATATGCATCACAATGGTTCTACAAATACCCAAAACATTTAGTAAGAGAGGCAGAATATTGGTAAAATTCCATATACTTCTCTTAAGAAATTTCAGGTTATTCACATTTTTTGCAAAAGGCTAGTCTCTAAATGTAAACATTTTTGTGTAATTTTCCTTTTTTTTTTTTTTTTACACAACAAAGAGAAAAATTTGTACTTTTCATTATTGTTTATAGATTATTATGATTGTGATAGTGTTTTACTGGTCTAACCCACTTTAAATTGAATTGACCTAAAATAATTTTAACATCCTTGATTGTTAATATCTTCATTATAATTTTTACATTTCACAAATTCATCCCAGGGGCCGGATTGGACCCTTTAGCGGGCTGGTTTTAGCCCCTGGGCCGCATGTTTGACACCTGTGGTTCAGAGTCTTTCCTCTGTCCATAGGTGTTGGATGGTCAGATTATGTCATAAAATATGGACTTTATTTATTGTTTTTTTTATTCTTATGATCAGCCTTATTTCAGATGTGCATTCTGTCAGCGTCGCAGCCACATGAGTCCACATTAGTTTCATAACGTTTCCATAAATGCACCTGTTGTTGTAGAAACCATCCAGTTTTGCTTTGCTCTCACCACATAATGGTGCTAAGTGTTATGTCAGAAAAGAATAATGACTATGAGATATGAATGTATTAACAGAAGAAGTGTAGCGCTTCCATCTCACAGGTAGAAGGTTCTCGGTTTGATTCCCAGGCAGGTCCCATTCCCTTTCTGTTTGACTACCTGTTCTCTTGGGCTTTTCCCGGCCAACAAAAACAGGTACATAGAGGTTATATAAGTAACACTTACACTTCACAACTCAACTTCTGTGTTCGATTCCCTGTCAGATTAGACCAGGGGTGTCAAACTCATTTTAGTTCAGTTTCCACGTTCACCTCAATTTGACCTCCAGCGGGCCGGAGCAGTAAAATAATAGCATAACAACCTATAAATAATGACAACTGTAAATGACTCCAAATTATTTACTTTTGTTTTACTGCAAAAAACCCCCATTAAATTATGGAAATATTAACATTTGCAAACTATCCAAACAAAAAAGATCTGAATAACTTGAAAAAAATGGCATTTTTTCTTGGCCCTTCAGCAGGTGAAGGTGGGGTTCACCCTGGATGTGTCACCAGTTCATCACAAGACTGACAGAAACAGACGAACAACCATCCACTCACATTCACACATACAGCGTTTTAGATTGATTTATTTAGGTTTTGATTTCAGAAACTTGTAAAAAACATCAAAAGTGTAAAATTGAGATTATTCACAATACAACTTGTTTGCTTTGTTTAATATTTTAACCCATAAAGACCCAAAACATCCACCAGTGACCTAAACATCTACTGGTGTAAACTGTTTAATACCTGGTAGTCCGCTAATCCTATCAATCCATGTAAATAATTTGTGTAAAATACAGTTTGTCATCTTTTCATGGTCATCAGAGATGACCCATTTGGACGTTCAGAGGCTCTGAAATTACCGTGGAAACACTGTCATCTTCTACAACATTGATTCACCAGTAAAACCCATGGAGTTGGATCAGTGGCAGTGGATGGACACACTGGGTTTATGACATATTTGCCCAAAAAGTCACTTTTTCTACTGTTTTCTCTGTTTCTGATACAATAACCTTGGAATTTACTAAGTTTTCATGAACATCTAAATTAGATACATCATTTTACAGTGAAAAATCCAAAATTCAGAGGGTAATATTATAATTAATGGTGATAAATCACTTAGGGCTGGGCAATATGGACAAAAATCATATCATGATAATTTTTTTCATATCAGACAGTATCTATGTATCACGATATAAATCAAATCACTATTTTTGTCAAGCTTAAATTTTCCGTTACTCATAAATTAGTTGTGAAGACATCAGAAGGTTATTTTTGAATTAAATGATTTATTTTCTGTCAGAGGTTGAACCGAAGAACATTATACAGCTGTTTCAGATAATAAAACAGGTACATATACGAATGAATTCTACCAAAATTGTATCGAGCATGTCTCATATTTCTATCGAGGAAAAGTTATGTTGCGATATTGTTTTATCGTCCAGCCCTAAAATCACTTAAGAAATGTTAAATACAGAGAAAAATTCATTTAGAAACTAACAAAAAAGTACCACTGGGTCTTTATGGGTTAACTGTGATAGTGTTTCTCCAGTTATTTACTGAAAATAGATTTAGTAAAGAAGGAATGTGTTTTGATCATGTGTTTTTTATCAGTTTTTACAGCCAGAAAACCGTAAATCAGGGGTGTCAAACTCATTTTAGTTCTGGGGCCTCATCAAGCCAAATTTGATCTGAAATAGGCCGGACCAGTGAAATAATAATATATAAATAATGTCAACTCCAAATTTTCTTCTGTGTTTTAAAGTGAAAAAAGTAAAATTATGCGATGACAACTATCCTTTAAAACAATATGAATAACATGAACAAACTGAAATTCTTAAGAAAACTAAGCGCAATTTCAACAATATTAGGTCTCAGTTTATCATTTACGCATGTAAATTACAACTTACAGATCACAGCGGATCAACTAACACACAGAACATTTAATAAAGAGGCAGAATATTGGTAAACTTACACTTCAGGTATTTCAAATTTTTCATATTTGTTCAGGTTATTCGTGTTTTTTTGGGAAATGATTTTTTTTAGTGTAAATACAGTAAAATGACATAAAAATGTTTACATTTAGAAGAGAAACATTTGGAGTTATGAGTATTTCTAAGTTATTATTATAGTATTTTATTGATCCGACCCACTTGAGATTAAATCGGTCTGTATGTGGAACCTGAACTAAAATGATTAATATCTTCAGTGCAATTTTTACATTTCACAAATTAATCCCACGGGCCGGACTGGACCCTTTGGCAGACCGGATTTGGGCCCCGGGCTGCATGTTTGACACCTGTGCCGTAAACTGTCCATAACATTGAAAGTATGGCCATACCCCCCCCCAGCTGTACCTTACATTAACCAGTTTTCCTTGATCACATTTTAACACCAGATGTAAACGGGGTCCAACTGTCTTATAGTCAACGTCACACAACACGTTTATGATTTATCTTTAACATCTTTAACCACAGTGTCACCTTGTAACTGGATTATTTTTTTTTTGTGCTATGTAAATGTTGTTTTTCTTTGTCACTACCTTTCATTCCCGTTCCTTCAGACTAGTTGACCTTGACACTGTATGAAACCAAATCACAGGTGAGACAAAGTGCTATTGTGCATCTGTGGAATGTCACCCGTCAAACACTCACCCGATCTGATTTCACCGACGTCGCTTCACTCACAAACACAGTCTCCATCTACATTTTTATTTGTTTTCTGCCGCTTTAATGTGATTTCCTGAAGGTTCATGATCTGTTTTTTGGGGGATTCGAAGCCAAAATTTTCCTCTAACTGAATGTATTCTGGTCGGCTTTGAAACCCACCGTTCTCCTGCGTTTAAGAACATGTTCTACCAAGGCCGCTGAACCTCGCTTGCCTTTAAAGTATTTGGCGTTTCCAAAGAGATCGTTTCATCTGTGTGACTGTTTTCCCCCCTTTTCCTTCTTTCTATTAAAGCGCATTAAAAACAGATAAGTCCATTATGGATACACAGTTGTTGTTGGTGCATAGTTTTGTGTGATGATATAACGCAGACCTGGGGATGAATTTCTTTGTGCTCGTGTTATTTGCTTTTGTTTTCTGACAGCACTTGTTCTGCGAAGCCAAAACCGAATCGAAACAGTTTTTTTTTTTTTTTTTCAAATGTGAGTATTATTAAGCCGACGTGTGGAGAAGGATCTGTTTTTCATTACGGAAAAGCCTCTCACTGATTGCCTTCTACATGTGTTGAAGTGTAAACTCTCCGTCTCCTCGTGTTACGGGCTTTAGCGACTGCTTTAACTAGTCTGTATTAGTAGTTAGACGCTTGTTTATGGACCTTTTCAGACTCTCACTGCTTCCATTGTAAATACTGTACAGGCACTTTGGAATATCACTCGCTGCGCTGGAAAAGGTTTGAAAATGCGACCGATTGAAATTTAAGAGGAAACGCAAATAAAGAAATATATTCACCTTATTTTAGTTTACTTTAGTTCATCTGACTGAGATCTAATAATCACAGTTTCTTTTACTGCCAGTGTTTAAATGTGTGTGTGTAATATTGTGTTTTATAAAGTTACACAGACGCCGATTTACTGAGTGCATCTGAGGAATATATCGAACACTACATGGACAAAAGTATGTGGACACGTTGAAATCAGGTGTTTTTTGTCTAACAGGGGTCTGGGATACAAAACAGTAATAACTAATATCATATTATAGTTTTATATTGTCATATTTCCTGGTTAAATATAGCTTCAGTAAATTAAAAATAATCATTGCATAGGTTAGTTTTGTTTTAAATTTTTATCTTTGCTTCCGAAATGCCTCAAAATTTGTCTCAACATTGATTTTTTTTTTAAATCCATGACTATGATTTTAATTTTCTAAAATATTTTTCATGCTCTGACTGTAAATAATAATTTTCTACCACAACTAACCATCTACTTTCTTAAATCTCCCATTAAACTTTAGGGAAATATTGACATTTATGTCTCAAATCTGCATGAACAGCACATTTATAGCTGTAGACATGGTGTGTCCCAGTATTTTTGTCCACATAGTTTATAAACATCAATATTTCCTTATACAATCCAATTATATTTATCCCAATATAAAACTATGTTATGATATTTGTCATTATTGTTTTGTATCCCAGACCCCTGTTAGAAAAGAAACACCTGTATTCAACATGTCCACATACTTTTGTCCATATAGTGTGTCTTCAAATGAAAAACGGAAGTTAATTCCCACATTTACTTTCTGCTTTGTTTTTATTGGCTTTAATTGACTTGTTTTCAACAGATTTTCATTCTTGTTTTGTCCTCATCTGTCCACATGACAACACAAAATCAATTCCAAATATGTCCAAATGCTCAGACAAACCATCGGTGTCGTTGTCCAACCTGTGGATAATAGTGGACGTAGTGAAGCTGCACCTGAAACATCAAATCCAGGTGTATACATCAGTGTATGACCTGCAGTAGATGGAGGTCAGCACCGATACCTTTGGGAGATAGACTGGACCGGTGTTATGGACGAATCCACATCATGTAAAGAATATACTTCATCAACCAACACTTAAAGTATCACAACTTTTTACAAGATTAAAACCTTTGTGTGGTTTTGTCCACAGCTTGGACGACAGCTACTATGGTTTGTCTGAGCATTTGGACACAATTGGAGTCGGTTTTGTGTTGTCGTGTGGACAGATGAGAACAAAACTAAGATGAAAATCTACTTAGAAATGTATCCATATTAAAGTGGACAATGTATTAGTGTAGGAAAAGCAGCCAATTACAAGAAAGCAGAAAATAAATGTGGGAATTAACTTCATTTTTCATTTGACGAGGGATAAATATGTTCAATATATTCCTCAGATGTACTTGGGAAATCACCGTCTGTGCAACTTTATGAAACACAGTATTACATACACTAAAACACAGGTGTCAAACATGCGGCCTGGGGGCCAAATCCGGCCCGTCAAAGGCTCCAATCCGGCCCATGGGATGAATTTGTGAAATGCAAAAATTACACTGAAGATATTAACAATCAGTGGTGTCGAAATCATATGAATTCAGGTTCAACATACAGTCCAGTTATAGTTACAGTTGTACAGTTAGATTACAAGTGGGTCAGGTCATTAAAGTATTGTCATAATAATCTATAAATAATGAAAATCCCAAATTTTCTCTTTTTTTTGGTGTAAAAAAGTAAAATTACATGAAAATGTTTACATTACCATGGAGTTGCAAAAATGTCCACTCAGCTGGTTACCATGCATATAGTTTTTGAAGCAAAGAAATATGTATTTACTGATATACTGTGTGAAAACTATGAAATATATACTTTTTTTTTTTTAACATTGCTAATTGGATGTTTTGTCACATTTTAACATATTCTAATACTAGTTATTACTCAATTTATGGAGATAATATCCAAAAAAAACCAAACTTTTGGTTGTTCATTGCAACCTAATAACAATAACATTTTTACACTCAAACATGTTAGTGCAGATCAGGTTTATCTAGAACAGCAAAGTTACAGTAATGGAATGAATTGCAGTGTATGGGATGATGCATAACACTGGTCAACAACAAATTTATTGTTGAAGTTTTTTGAGCTGATTTAGGATAATTTTGGTGTGCTGAATCCAAAACTCACATTAATTTTGCTCAATCAGGTCAACTTTCTGAACTATGCTACATATTGGCTTTTTAACATTTTTGCTTACATTTATGGGCATTTTCACATCATATGATACAAAATTCTTTCATATTTCTTGCAATAAACGAGTTCTGAAGATTTTACTTTTGCCAATTTATGATTAATGTTTTTTTTAATATTACAGGTGAATGAAATGGCTTCGACTAGAAGATCTTGCAAAAATAAGCCTGACCTATTCTGCTACATCTGCGGTGAATACGTAATAAATAATAAATACATCCTGTTAGAAAATGATTTTTTTTTCTCTTAAAACCTATTTTGGATGAGAACTATATAAAAAATCAACTGATAAAGTCACAAAAATGTAATCAATTTTGTGAGAAGATCAAATTTTTCAAAATCAAATTAGCAAAAAAACCTGACCTGATTGAGAAAAACAGATGTCATTTTTGGATTTAGCGGTGCAAAATGGTCCTAATTCAGTTGAAAAAACCTAGACAACTTACAAAAAACATTTTTTTGTAACCCAGTGTAATCGCCCAGAGTGTTGGCTGATATGGAACTAAAACAACAAAACCCATGAATATACAAGAGAACAGGTGTAGAATAGATGTCCACTGTAGTGACCAGTATGCATGAAAGGGTTAAAGCTGTCCATTATTCCTCATATAATTGAACTACACCTTCATGACAGATTAAAGCCTCTGCGTCTGATGCGTCCAGTATTATCCATGGTGTCCACAGGTTGGACAACAACTCTAGTTTTTCCTGAGGACAGAGATATTTAATAATGAGAATGTTGTGTGGACAGAATTTTATTTATTATTTTTTTCTTTAGGTGAATTTTTTAAAAAAGTGACAGAAGTAAATATCAGTTCCAGTGTGGATGGGACCTGAATGAAAAGCATTTTCAAATCATTTTCCAGCACATCAGTGTAAATTGTTGCGTCGCACAAAAACAGCTTCCTCCTTTTGCCTCTTTTGCATAATTTTCTCATCACGTTAATGCCAGTGTATAAATATGCAAAATGTAAGTATGCACTGAGGCGGAGGGCTCCTGTAGAACTTGTCCGTGGCCTGGGTTATAATTTCAGTCCATGTGTGGGTTGTTTTGCACATGAATCTGAGACGGAGCCACAGTCTGAATGAACCAGTACAGAACACATGGCCTTTTTTTTTTTTTTTTTTTCATTTATTCCAAATAAACGTGGAGCCTTTCGCAGACAGCAGCGTGGAGCTCCTCTCTCTCGGATCTCCCCGTCCTCCTCTGGCGGTGTTGGAAGTCTTGTGCTGATAATACGACGCTGCTTCGCCATAGGCCACATCCAGCTGCCAGACAGCCAGACTTAAGCTGCGGTTAAATCCCCCGACGGTGCTTGTAATGTGGCGCACAGTTTTGAAGGAAATGATGACTCTGTTTATAAAAGATCTGGCCGGTTAGTAAAGCTTCATTGAGCTCACAGAGGCTGACGGCGTTCCAGAGGAGACCATCTGAGGTCTAGTGTCCCATCAGGGCCCAGAACAAACACAACATTTTGATACTAACGAGCGTCTTCCCAGTTTATCGTCACACATGCATCATCATGTTCTGCGCTTAAAGAGGAAATATGCAAGATTTGACCGTTTTTTTTGTTTTTTTTAATTATGTTTTTATTAGAAAGGCAAATGTCCGTCACATATATTAATTACATAATCATTCAAAAAAAAATACAATAGGATGGATACGGAAAGTTTAGGTCATTATATCCATATTGCCCTTCTGTAATTTCTTTTTTACGGAACCTTAATTTTAGTTGAAACATTAATACAACAACACAGAACAGGGGAACGCACCACCTCATACGATCATAACCTCACATAAAAGCGGGTAGATTAACACAAAGCATGAATACAATCAAATGGAATCAGCACTGGTTGGTTTTACGTACTCAGTCCATTTAGACTAGATGTTATACAAAAAAAAATTTCAACTTTGAGGGAAAACGATATCTTCTCCATAACATAGATCTCATAGACGGTTCCAATCCATTCATCAGTGGTGGGCGGGTCTACTTTTAACCATTTCCTTGGAACTGATTTCTTACCGGCTGCCAACAGTATAAGCCAATAATTTTTTGTCTTTAATGTTCCATGACTTAAACGATAGATTACCCAAATACATGGTTTCACATTTCAACAGAATGTTGACATTAAATACATTTTGTATATGTTTGTGAATCTCTTCCCAGTAAGGTCTTATAACTGGACAGTCCCAAAAAGTATGGAAGTGGTTGGCTCCATTAGACCCACAATCTGCAACAAGTGTCCCCGCTGCCTCGGTGTCGCTTCTGAATGGGTGTGACAAAAAATCTTATGATGTTTTTCCAGCGATTTTACCGTTTTTATTCTTTTTTGCTGTTTTTGCCACATTTTTCTCTGTGGAGCGCCCCCTACAGTTTCAAAGTACATATTCACTGTTGTAAAACCCACAGCATGTGCATTTGTTTACATTGAAGGCAATCCTTATAAACATGAGTCATATTGTCGCCGTCGGGTGGAAACCTCTTATGTCCAAAACAGTTATTTTTCAGGAAACTGGAAAAACTGTACATTCTAAATAAATGAACGGAGTTACGAGATGTAGTCACAAGCTGTTTGCAACACTTTTCATTGGTTAAATATTTCCAAAGCAGTCACATCAACGTGAAGACTGACCAATAGAATCATCTTATGACCAAAAAAAAAGACCAAAAATGGACTCACGAGGTTTCCACCTGACAGCAACGATTTAATGAACTACGTACATCTCACAAAAACTAGATTCAACTGACAAAATTCTGCATCTAGTAATAAAAAAACGCACTCCTGAGGCAGACAAAGGGCCATCTAGTAAACCATACCCATACCCATACCAACTTTATTTATAAAGCACTTTAAGAACTTTACAGCTGGCCAGAGTGCAGTACACGAATCATAAAACAAGGGAATAAATAAGTAAAAACAGTGATGACACAGGGTGCAAAGCGAGCTAAGAACAACAAAATACAGCCATAAAATAAACCAATAGATAAACCAACCAATAAAAACAAAGACAAATTAAAATCTGGTAAAAACAACATAGAAAATCTGAAAAAAACATCTCACTCATTGTTTAACCTCCTCAGACCCAGCTATGGGTTTTCTGTCCAAATTTGTGTGTGAGTTTCACGACTTTATACAAAAAAAAAGAAAAGAAAACTGTCCACCACAAAGGACATTCCATAAAAACTTTAAAAACTGCATCTGAAAAAACTGTTGCATCATGATGTTTCCAATATAGGCACTGATTTAATAAAAAACAAAAAAAGCGTGTACTTTGTTGACATTTCCTGGGTCTTAGGAGGTTAAAAGCCAACGATAAAAAGTGCGGTTTTAGACGTGATTTGAAAACAGGCAGAGACTGAGCCTGTCGAACATCTAAAGGCCACTGGTTCCACAGCTTTGGGGCAACAAACGAAAAGGCACGAAACAAACGAAAAGGCACGAAACAAACAAACAAAAAGGCATGAAACAAACAAACGAAAAGGCACGAAACAAACACACACCTACGTGACACAAACTACCGGGACTACTAGTGAGTATGCTAACATCTCCACTAGCTAGCATGGTTCATAAAATGATTAAATACAGGCAGAGGCTGTGCCGTTTCGAGCAAGAGAAGAGATCTAGGCCATCTGAATAAAACAGTGTAACAGCTTTACCTTTAGCCACTGCTACGGTGTGGAAGGGTTCAACCTGTTGTGTTTTCGGCGCATGCATAAATGACTGTCCGGTTGGGTTTCTTTGTCTTCTTTGGATATGCCAATCCATTTATTCAGCGATATTAAGTCCAAGAGTTCATAATAAGTCACAACTGTCTTTCCACATTCTTTCAACAAATAAACAAAATAGGCTCTTTAACACAAAAGAAAACACTGAAAACGCCGACCAACTCTATCTCACAGTTTCACGGTCTGAAAATTGTTTGGGGCTGTCCTCATGCACCGCCCACCTCACACAGCAGGTATATGTACGTTTGCCACACCCAAACCAACACCCATGATGAGATGCATCTGTGGCGATCATCACAGCCACACCCACTAAACAATAATTAAATTAAGGTCAAAAATAAAAAAGAGAAATAAACAAACAAAAATGTATTTTGGCTCCAACAAATAGAATAGAATAGATTTTTATTGTCATTGTAACAAGTCCAACAAAATTTACATGTGCCATCCAATCTGTACATCATATATAAAATCTACTACAAACATACAAATAAAAGCAGTTTGTTTTTTTTTTTTGGGGGGGGGGGGGCATGCTTCCATCCTCCCCCTAACAGGACATTAAACCATCACGATTACTTGAAAGCTGTTTAATGACAGTAAAAATCTTGCATAGTTCCGCTTTAACCAGGAGCGTTTGGGTTCTTCTTACTGCATGTCAATCAGCTGTTTTGATACTTTTCTCGAAGCCTCGTATCCTGCTCTGGATCGGATTCTCCTCATCTCATGATCCTTTTGTACAGTGTAAAAGTTGTTAACAAGTGTACTTTCAAAGACCGGAAAGTGGTCGTTTTTAAGTATTTCCCCCCCCCCCGACGCAGCCAGTATGCAAGAAATCTGTGGAATGTGGATGTTGCAGAATGAGTGACTTCTTTTTATAATATTGTACATGCGGAAACCAAGTGGGGTCTGGACGATGCCATATGTGGAACAGGATGTGAAACACAGCGACTGTACGCCAACAATGTGCCAACAAACGCAAAAACAGAAGCTCAGAAAAAAACAGATTCCATCATTTCCCCCTGAATGTTTCTCTGAACCCATCGCCGTCATAATCAGATTTCAATCCACCACTGGATGAAAGGCACAAGTAA